>NW_020955263.1:1274753-1277859 GCF_003031625.1 Empidonax traillii
AAATAGTAATACTTAACATGGTGGGTCTCCCTGTTAAGCTAAAAGGAGAGGGAGGAATTTTCTGAATAGTTCCATTTTTTCCCTAGGACATATAACTTTGTTTATGATGTACCATGTTATTGAAATGCTTAATTGCCTTTATTTGGTGGGAGCTGCTGACTTGGACCATGAGTTGCATGCCAGGTTTCACGTGTAAGAGCACTAGAGGAGAACTATTCCCCATGGATGCACAGTGCACTTTTCTGTGCCTCTAAACTTATCCAGCAGTTTTCCAAAGGCAGCTGGAGACAGATTTAAGTACAAGTTATTATGGCTCTTTCAGATATACGGTTAGAAAAAGAAGCTGCTGAAGCTGTAGCAGAGAAATTATAGCTTACTTAAGAAAATTCAGGTTTCAGGGGGAAAAATTAACATAATTAAACTCTGCCAAGAGAAGCCTGACATAAATGCCTGGATTGCCAGTGTAAAAAAATTGCAAAGAACCAACTTCTATCAGGAGTCAGTTGAAAAGGAAGGGTTTATGGAAGTTTTGGCCTCAATATCAAGGTTTTCTCAGCTGAAATCATCAAGGACAATGCTAAAAAGGATACTGATTCTTCTGTGTTGCAGAGTGTGTGAATCATACCCTCAGGCTTCTCAGACTACTTTGCTACAGAACACTTAAATCAGAGGGAAGGTTCTCTAAGGCCTTACTTTATAAGAATAAGGATGCTAATAGCTTGGCATCTTTTTTAAGCTATGAGATGTTATATTTATTGCATCAGAGTTGAATTTCTACACAGAAAATATTAAAAAATCCAAAGCATCTGAAGGTGACGGGTTCTATGTTCTTGGTAGTTTCGCTGGTTATAAAACCCGGGTTTGGAAAATTCTGGGAATGTGAGTGAGCCACCCTGCAATTAATTATTCTGCCTATGTGGCATTTGTTTGGTCTTTTCTGGAGAAATCTGTGTATAAAACTAGAGGAAAAAAACATTATGGGAAGGAAAACGAGGTTGGAAATTAATTTGAGATGTGGATGAAGCTAGTTTACTCGGTGGAATAAAATAAGTAAGCAGTAAGTAAAATGCTTAGGCAAGCTTTTCAGAGCTCATTACTTGCCTAAAGACACTCAAGCTCTCTGAAAATCCCCCTAGTTATCCATCTACATCTTTAGGCAGATAATGACCCTGTAAAGTCAGTGTTTTTCCCGTGTATCCTAAGAGAAACAGCATAACAGCACCTGTAAAGTGCATGTGGAAAATATGATGGGAGATGTTTTAAATTAAATTTGTCCAAAATAAGTTGTGATTGAGTACAATTCCTAGCAAGCAACCCCAGCATGATATTTTCTACTCAAGATGTCATTTAAGACAATGTTTTAGTGATAGATATTTGGTTTAGTGTGTTTCAGAAGTAAATGCTTGTTAAAACCATGTTTAGTAAGTCTTCGAAGTGTTTGGCTCTTAGGTGAACCCTCTTGAAAAGTGGTAAGAAACTAAACTACTTCCCAGAAACTTATGCTGTTATAACAACTTTATGGTAGCTGCTTTGTAGTATTCTTTCTTGCATGTCAGCATCACTAATGGTCCAGTATATTCAAAATAAAGTAATTTTTCCCCACTGAGTTTGCCTGCTGCATTAAGAATAGCTTTATATCTAGGTATTTGACAGAATGATCTGCTTTCAATACATCCCTCTGACATTTTCAGTACTATAGATAATATTTTGAAAACCTGACTAGGCCTTGAATCCTGATTAGAATAGTGAAATTTGTCTTGTTCAATAGAAAAGAAAAACAAACATAAAAATACCTACAGAAGAACTTCAATTACAATATAAACTAGGAATATTCATTTATAAATATACCTTGACTGTCTCCAGAGAGAAAATAAACTATGCTAGTTATAGGTGTTATTACTTCCAATTTCTACTTTTCTTGCTTCCAAACAGTTAGAGAACAGTAAAAATGTGGAGTATTCTGGCACAACAGATATTTTTGCTACCTCCATTTCAGCTTATACGAAACGTCATTGAACTGAATGTGCTACTACAGTGTTAGTGGAGAGGAGAAATACTGAAATCAAAAATGCAGCAACAAGCCTAGGTTACTACCTAGGGTTTGTGTTTGCTGGTCAATAACTGTAAATACCTAGAGCAAAACTGTCAAATGTTACTAAGCATTGTTTATTTACTTAATTTTTTGATGCTTGATCATTTCCAAAGAGACTGGCAAATGACTGATGCCTATGCATTGTTCATTCCATTCACAAGATCCAGATAAACCAAACCTCCTTGAATTCTCATGCAAAGTTTAAGAAGAAAACAGAACTCTCCAGAAGAGTTCTTTTAATTTGCTTTTCCCCCACTGTGTTAGTTTTAAACTTTTTTATATTCCATTTTCTATTTGTTATTCATTCCAAAATCTCAACTTGGGTTCAAGCCTCAACTCAGCAAATACCAGTCAGCCCTGGCACTTGACTTCTTTTAAAAATATGTTCTGTTAAAATGTAGACTCTGAATGTTCTCATTCAGCAAAGCCACCTTTCTGCTGCACATCTCCATAGCAGAAAAACCAAGAGGTTCAAATGGTTCTACTGTTTACAGCTTCAGTTAGTCGAGTCCCCAATGCAGCTGACACAGGCTTTCATTTATCTAGCTGACTAATGAAATATAACACATCTCATAGACTTTTTTTGCTATTTCACCTTTTTCATTGTACTTTTATTTCTCTCTTGACTGATAATTCTCCTCTCTCCTATGTGCATAGTTATTTTGTTCTCCCACCTATATTTGTCCAACTATGAAAACAGCTGAAGACTTTATGTAAATTAAATTTTCAGAAATAGTTCATTTCTTTAAGTTGGATTTGTTTGTTTTGTTTTGAACTGACCGAGAAATCATTAATAAAGAGTTGTACTTAAAACATGCTACATTCGAGCCATTTACAAAAGATTACATGGCATTCACTGCTTCCTGACACTTGCATGAACACCAGTCTGATTTTTTGCTCCCATGTTACATTTTAAACTGTGGGTTTGATAAGATTTGTTTTATCACCCCCTCTCTTCTTTGGTATGGCTACTGTCCAGATAACGCTCTCTACTTGCCATGCTTTGAATCAGTT
>NW_020955263.1:1278091-1321642 GCF_003031625.1 Empidonax traillii
GAAATCATTAATAAAGAGTTGTACTTAAAACATGCTACATTGGAGCCATTTACAAAAGATTACATGGCATTCACTGCTTCCTGACACTTGCATGAACACCAGTCTGATTTTTTGCTCCCATGTTACATTTTAAACTGTGGGTTTGATAAGATTTGTTTTATCACCCCCTCTCTTCTTTGGTATGGCTACTGTCCAGATAACGCTCTCTACTTGCCATGCTTTGAATCAGTTCGTTTTCTGCTTTAATTTCCAGTCTTTCTAGGTCAAATTACTTTTTCCAGTGATAACCTCACTACCAGATTTTATTAACTTGAGTTTCCCTCATGCTTACCCAATGTTTCTCTATCTGTTAAAGTAAAACCTCACTAGAACTCTTTGCTGGATATTATGAACATCAGGGTGTCTAGCTTGTATTTTTAACTGTGAGTTGTCTGGTAATTTTTATTTTTGATCCAGTAGTATGAATTTCAAAAGTAAGGAAAGTTTATTTTAAGGATAAGATTTCATTATATACTAGGAAAAATATATATAGCAGCTGGAAAATATTAGCATGATATTAGAAAAAGATGCAAATTAGCATGGTAAACCAACTTGTGCTGCCTACACGTTCAGCAGTACTAGGGAATCATCCTGTCTCTAACTTGAGGAAAAAAAAATTCATAACAGCACTCTCATCCTTCGGGCCAGGGCAAGAAACAAGATTTTATTAGTTCTGTATCTTTATGCCTGGTGGATAATCTATGTCGTTTCTGCCTCTTTTGCAGTTTTTCAAATCATCAGAGTAATATAAAAGGGATGGGATACAGCAGGGAATTGTTCTTTCTATATCAAGTGCTTGACTGGAATTTAGATGGATTTGCTTTATTCATCTCCCTTTTCCCCTGCCTTCCCTGGTTCTCAAAAAATTAAGAAATTGGGTCACTGAAAGGATACATTTTTAGAAAACTGAGTTGATGATCATCTTCAAAATATTTGAGTTTCTCAAAATGTTTCATTTGGTGTTTTACTGGAATTTTGTTTACCAGTATTTTATTCCTGATCCATTATGGTTTTCTGTGATTTACAGAAGAATAATTGTGCTGACAATAGTCTTGTAAATTAATTTCTTTCAAATGCTAAAGCATTTCCCCATTCTTGGCCACTCGCATAAACTGATATTTAGCAATCTTTTGTTTGTATCATTATTCTTGTATTTCCTATTTTTCTATTTCATTTGTGGTACTTCTAAGATATTATACCAAAAGTTTTAATAATTTGGCAGTGTTAACATGTTTATTTCGATGTTCTCCTTTTTTATCCTCAGAGACACTCTTTCTCTGTGTGTTGTTTAATGGACTTTTTGAATCTCATTTTGAAGTTCTTAATCCTTAGAATATTATTATCGCCACTTCTTGAAGAATTCCCCCCACACCATCACCACATTTAATACACTATACATTCTTCGTTATTTCTTCTTTTTCTGACGTAATTTGCTGACTCTCACATCGTTTTTGAAGATATGTCTGGTTTTGAAGTTGCATATGTTGCTGTTTATTTGTTGTTTCCTTTCTTTTTTGGAGAACATTGATAACATTTGAACTATTTTATGGTTTATTTAGTTTTCTTTCATTCATCTAAAATGTTTCCCTCCTGTGTCATATTTCATACTTTTGTCCCTTTTAAAATATCCCCCTTGTAAAAGAAAAAAAGAAAATACAAACTGCACTAAACAACCAAGCCCCCCACTTTCTTTAATGCTTATTTCACCAAGCCCACACTTGTGTTCATATTCTAACACAAGGGCTTTGCACTTATTGCTTCACGTGAAATAAAACTTTATTCACAGAGCCACTGAAGAGGAGCTAGTTCTGATTGAATCCAGCTGCCCAGCCCTGTCAAGGCTGAAGTATTTCTGGACATGCTCAGGGATAAAGCTTTAGTTAAGTGCAAATGAGAATGTTGAAAGTTTAAAAGCCTCTTCTGTTTTGATGGAAATAAAATTGGCATTTTCCAGTTTGCAATGTTGGAGTGGCGTGACTGAAATCCATCTTCTCAACAGTAAAATTTTTTATGGCTTTATATTCTAGCTTCTACTTGAAAAGGTTGAAGATTTAATCAGTATACACTTTTTGTCATTTGAGGTGACTTTCAAAGTACAATGTAGCTGATATTCCTGTTTAAATTATCCTAATTTCAGAATTCCTCGTCATAAAACCATGGCTATTTCCCTTTCTAAACACAAGAGGATGTTAATTTTTTGATTGCAGTTTGGAGTCTCCTATGTTGGCTTTTAAATTTCCAGTTGAACTAGTTACTCTCCACATTTTTGTACTCCCTTAAACACTTCAGTCTTATTGAGAGATATCAAGATTTTTTCTATGGATAGCTGGGCAACAACTGCTTTTACAAATTGCAAGTTTCATCTCTTTGAATTTAAGGTTAATAACCTGACTTTCAACACGTAACCTCCAGGGATCAAATCGCATGCTCAGTGTTTGCTTCTCTGATAATTGACATCTTAGATTGTAAAAATATGTCCTGCTATGATTTGCTTTTTAAATATGAATTCTGACAGATTTGTGCCTTTGGATATTTCCTTTTTCACAGGAAAGCAGGCAAATTATATTGTTTTAAGGAATGCTTTACGTTCTTGTATGTGATTAGGAGTTGTTGAATAAAGATTTTAATCAAATGAACTTGATCCTTCAAGTCAGATATCTGCAAGTACTAGATTGTACTCTAAGGTTTCATGTGCCTTATTGATAGTAGGCTTATTCCACTGAATAATATATTTTCTTGTTGGTTTTCAGTTAAAGCTTTCCTGATGCAAATTAAATTCACACCTAAATGATACGTTCCCCTGTGAGGTTGTGGATGCCCCTAACCTGGTAGTGTTCAATGCTAAGGCTGCATAAGGCCTTATGCAGCCTGGTCTAGGGGGAGATGTCTCTGCACATGGCCAGGGGGGGTGGGACTAGATGATTTTTCAGGTCCATTGCAACTCCTTAGCATTCTGTGATTTTATTAACTTGGTAGAAATCATTCCATTAAAATTGAGGGTACTGAATATTTCTCAGCTGTTCTCAATAATACTGTATAAATAAAAATGAAAGATTTCTTAGGCTGTTCTTTAATTCTTAGATGAATTCTGACTTTAGTAGGAAGCTATGCCAGTCCCTCTGAGGGGGGGGGGATTTTCTAAGAACGCTTTTGTATTTTCTAAGAACGCTTCTACAGAAGTTGCACAGTTCTGCTTCAGACATGTCACTGTTTTATTGGATGTAGCTCCAAGCACTTTATCCAAAAGAATCAATTCAGCAGTGGATTTTGAACAGGGAAAACTGTAGTTTATATGATATGGGAGATTGAACAAGGTCTGTATGATCATTCTTCTGACTTTGAAGTGTTTAGGGCTATAGAATGTATTTAATGTGTGTTACAATTTAAATAATACTTAAAACTGCAATTCAACTCTGTTATGGGTGCCATGCACAAAAAAATTGAGCTTATTTACTGATGTTGCAGTATATAATAACAGTGAGCATAATAAAGGTTCATTCATTGGCATGGTTCATGCCTCTCAGGCTTGTTGATGTGAGTGCTTTGTTGTACTGATGCTCAGCAAAAAGGAGTCACTGCCAGATAACACCAGAAGAAAATGGCACCTCTCTAGCCACGTTTAAACAGCATTTTGGGATGCTATAGCATGCTAATATAGAAGTAGTTACTACTATGATATTTTATCTTAACTCCTATGATAGTCACATGGATCTAAATCTGTGTAGTATTTAATTTAAGTAAATGATTAAGGGGTAAAGTAGTATGGAAGCCACAAAGAAAATTAAATACTAGGATTGGATATGAGCAGGCTTAGGGTGGCCAAGATAGAAAGTGGTAAGTATTTCAGAAAGATCCTGTGACGGTGAGAGAATTAGTTTCTGGCGGTCAAGTTTCGGGTACATGGCCGAGAAGTTCTGATTTTTACTGCCTTCTTACCAAATCTGTTGATTTCTCACAGCTTGGGTTAAAGTATTGGTGAATTTGCTTTATAACCAGGATAGCAAAAATTATTAGAATTATGTTTTCTGCATCCAGAAATGCTCATTCTTCAGGTGAAGAATGAGCAGTCACATAGCAAGTAGCTAGTACATTCTCGATATTTTCAATGTCAGATGCTGTCATAAAGTGACTTGGGAAAAAAGGATTCTAAAGTACTTCAAGCCAGCTCATAAAATGTCATTAGGAGAACAATATGCTCATGTTACTGCTAGGTTGTCTGGGAATTCTATTCCAATTATGAATACTTTAAAATATATTAAAAGTGTTTGACAGTTCAATTAAGTGGAATACTGATTTCTAATTAGTATTCATTTAGAAACTGAATGCAGATTGGGAAAGGAGTGGCTTCATTTTGCTAATTACCAAACAATGTTTGCTTCTTCCCATTAGCCTGGTGGTTTGTAAACTCTGTGCACGTGAAACAATGAAATAAAATTGTGTGTATTCCATGAGCATGTTTGGTTTATCTTATAAGTTATCTACTGTGATGTTTATTTTTGGTCATGTAAGATATGGCCTTGTGTAGCTAAAAATGTATACATGTAATGCTTGAGAGGAAATCGGGTAATACTTGTTTGCACTTCACTTAGATGAACTGGGCTGCTGTCTCAGATCTGCAGGATTCTTCCCTAAGGAGATCTAGCGCCATGTGATGGCTGTAGTCCCACTCAACATTTACTGCAATAGTTTTTCTTCGGAAGACACTATAGTACCTGGGAGCAGAAATGCTGGCTTTGGTACAGATGTATGGATCCAGCCACAGGGAATTTGATGTGAGCAGTACATTAAACCTGCAGCTGTTTCTACCCAGGGGGAGGAATTTTGGATGCTCTTTCTCACCATGCAGAGTACTTGGAATATGTGGAAGAGCTGGGTATCTGAGAACTATGAATGTTTAGAAATTAATCCATTTATTGGTATGCCCAGACTTGACAGAACTAATGCCCAGAAGTGTAGCATGTCTGGTCTTTCGGCAGTGGGGATTTAACCAGTGACTGCTCAGATTTCAGTCTAGTTGGGTACCTTGTATCAATGAACAGGAATGATTAGAACAGTTAGTTTTCTAACCTATATTGATAATGGAAAACACCCTCAAACTCAGCTACTGAAAAAGTCTTATATAAATGCCATAATCCACAAAAGTTAGAAAATAAATTTAGAGTACTGTTTGATTTTGTTACACTGGTTAAAACTCCCTGTTTTTAGCATGCCTCAAAAATTTACCAATAAATAACTTTGCCAGTTGAGATATTAATGTTTCTCTGCATGTCATGCAAAACCAAGTTTTTTAACTTTGCTTATTTAATATCAGATGTAAATATTTTCTAGGGACACTGGATTAGTTGCTGCTGTTTTAAGAGGATTTCTGAGGTTTGGTTATTTTCTGAAGAAGAGCTGAGAAAATTCCAAAAACTTTTCCAAAGGAAAAGTGTTAGTAATAATATTAGTATTTAACTCAGTTTCTTAGAAAGCACTTACCAAAACTGAGAAGCATCACTGAAAAATTGTTTTTATCCTTTACCTGCTAAATACAATCAAAAAAACTTGTGTATAATTTCCAACTATGGAAGCAGGGAAAAAAAAAACCCACCAAATTTTAAGTTCCCATTTCCTTTTTTTTTTTTTTTTTTAAGAAATCATAGCTTTGAATAATTCAGGATCAAAGAAGCACTTCTACTTGATTTGTCTCATGGCACGTAGTGGGCAATACCTGTAGTCTAAAGGTCATTTTACTGCCCAGAGTACAGCTAAAATTCAATTTTCAAACTCCCAGTTCCTTTAGCAATATTAACTTGCCCTTGTCAGTTTCCCATTAAAGAAATGTCTGTGACTCAATATGATTTGTGGTCAACTCATGTCAGGAAATTGTCATGAGGTATATGAAGAGACAGTTAATCCAGAGCACATTTTAAAATTTTATACCCAAATACTGTGAACTAGATGTAAGTCAAGATTAGTCATATTTCTATTCTATTTTACTCTGTTGTAGAAAACTGATAAATATAATATTAAATATGGTGCATATACATTTTGACTGTCATGGGACAGAATTTAAATAATGTTTTAATAACTAACAGCATTTTGAAAGGCAGAAGAACCTTAAATAAATCACTGAAACTGTAACCTAAAGTAAATTGCCATTAGAGAGTCTTGTGCTGTTAATACTGAAGTTGACCTTAAGCTGAAACATCAGTGGCTACTGCTACTTGTGTCTACGGTTGCCAAAACCAAAATCATAGCATACTGGCTTATTTAGATTGTAGACTGCTGTATTAAATCATTTTCTGCTATTACTTTGTTAGATTAGATGTCATTTCACTATTTAGAAGGTCTGTCAAGGAACAGTGGAGGTCAAAACATGGAAGCAAGCTGTATCAATGAATATGCTTTTTATTCAGAATTTACTTCACTTACAGTTTTCTCTCCAGCCCCCCCCCCCGCCGCCCCCCCAAAATGTACAAGACAAGTAAAAATAATCATGGATGGATCTACAGCCACTGTACAGGTTAAACCTCTGAAGTAGTTGTAAAGAAGCCCTTAAAGGAAGAAAGTTTTAGGAAAGTTAATGATCTTCTGAAGCTGAATTAGCTGAGACAACTTTGTGGTATGATTAAAAAAAACACATTGTCAGGAATAAGTTGATGCTGAATTTGCTCATTGGGCAAATGCTGTCCTGACTCTTCTCTCAGTTACTTTGGATCAGACCAGGAGCAACTGTAGCTCCTGTGGAGATCTGAGGGTAAAGCAGGGACTGTGACCCTTTGGTGCTCAGTACATGTAGGTGAGTTGGCCTAAAAGCAGTAGGGACTAGGACTGGATCACTAACACCACTCCCAGTGGTGTCAGGGGGCCCCAGGGGAGCTCACAGTGGGTGGAGGTGGCTGTGGGAAGGCTGCTGGGCACTTCAGGGGGTTGATCCTAACAAGGGGTTGTCGCTGGCAGTGCAGAACTCAGACTGTGCAGAACAAAAGGCATCGTTACTCCTGCTTGTTTATAAGGTGATAGGTCATGAAAACAGGCTGTCCAAGCTGAATTCATTCCTTCCATGACAAATCCAAGGAAAACTTAACCCTGATGATGGGACTATGGTGGGCACAGAATTCATGTCCATGATACGCAGATGGTCACTCCAAAGAGGTGTGCCCTGAGGTATTGGACAAAAAGCAATCATCAGTCAGTGGTGCCAGATTATCTGCAAGCAACCTTACTAGGAACTTGGACTCTAGGAACTGGGAGTCTATAAATTAGGTAAACCTCTTGTGTGTTAGGTCTTCAGCTTACCTGGAAAGCAAATTTTCCTCAGATGCATTTTAAAAACAAGCTTTTATATCGCAAAAGTGCTACTGAATTATCCTCCATATTTACAGAGATGGTATGGATGAATTTTAATTTTTGTTTTATTATTCTTTTAATATTTTTGAAATATTATAACACTAAACGTACCTGAATTCTTGAATAGCTGAATGTCATACATGAGCATTAGATTTTTCTTAAATAGTGAGATGCAGAGGTGAAAATCATGTTTTGAATTCAGTTAATCAGCTAAGAAGTCACTCTTTTCCTTGCTTATAAAATGATAATTGCATTGCTAATGTACTGAACCATATGATTTAGTAATATTATGCGTACTTCTTTCTTGCAACAGCTTCATCTGTAGATCATAAATCACTTTATTAAGGGAGTAAATATAATTACCCTCATTTTACGCTGCTAAACACTTCTCTGTAAAGAAGCAGAAAAATCTCACAGAGAAATATTGTGCTGTGATTCTACTTAATTATAATAAAATTAATGTTATTATCAATCTTGTATTTATAAACCATTATAGTTTCCAACAGTCTAAGGATCTTAAGATAATTTTTTAATAACCACAGAAACCAGAATTAAGGTTTAAATTTTTGAATACTTTGTTTCTTTATTCAACCCTATTACTACATAATTATTTCATCTGTACTCTCAAAGCTATTAGTTAAGGGTCTCATAAGATTTTTATCCAAATCTGAGGTTTCTGTGCAGGTAAATAGCTGATATTAAGAACAAGATGATAAGGCAAAGTAAAATGTAGGCTATTCATCTAACTTTGAATTCCAATATATCATAATGATGATGTTTCAATTTTTTTTTTCTAATTGAGAAATGCAGCTCCTGCTATGTACCTAACTATGTTATCCTCTAGCCTCTTTGGTAGTGTAAGATATGACTAGAGAGGAATATGCATTCTATTGTGAGATGATAAAGCCCCTCAAAAATAATAAAGTCCCAAACAGCAACTGTCATCAAATACTGTGCTAAGAAATCACTGGGTTTTTTTTTTTCTTTTTAAATCATTCAAAGTACAGTGTTCTGTGGAATTGCAAAAGACTAAATACTCTGCTTCAATTTCAAGTAAACCAAAATTAGAATTATTTGTTATTTTCTTATCCCTTAGTTTTTCTCTCCTCCTCCTTCCTTGTGATCTCAGTGCCACCCTAAGATTGCTTCTATAGATGAATATGATGAGTTCAGGAATTTGATCTCACCAGTACTGCTGGAAAGCAAATCACAGCTTCTGAAATTAAACTCGAGCAGCAGAAATACTTAGTTATTTGAAAACTTCCACCATTTTCCAAGTAAATGAATACTGTCACTGTTCAGTATCTGCTTCATCAAGGGCAGTGTTTCAGTAAAGCTTTGTAATTGGCAGGGAGAGAAATCTTTGCTTCATTTTGGAATCTAGATATCTTTTTGTTATTTTTTCTTTATCAACACTTAAATATAATTTTTAACTGACCAATATTTTGGCCAAGTATTTCCAGTAGGAATTGAGAACATAACATAAAGAGGTTGATTGGAAAAGAGTAGTGCAATAGCGAATACAACAGTATCTGAAACAGTGGGCAAATATAATCTCCAGTTCTGTTCACTGAAAAGATTTGCATATCACTGCTGAAGGAATAGATGGAGTGAGCTGTTGAGGTATTTTAAATCAATGTTTACTTCTGAACTTGAGTGAATTCTTTAATTTGGAGCTCCATTTAATTATGCATTTCCTTGATTTATGCTCTTGAATTCTGTAAATACCTGGTAGATAACTACGCTGCTCTTTAGCAACTTATACATATTTACAAAACACAGCTTGGTTGCGGTTAGTTTGTTTTTGCAAATCCTGGTGAGTAATGGTAAAACTTATCAGTTGAAGATAGGAGTTTTTTGCTGTCTTAGGAGAGAAAAAAACTGATTAAGTGAATTTTTGAGATCAGATTCTTCATTGTGATCTCCGCTGTCAAACAGGTGATCAAAGGAGCTTGGCAGTAATGACAATATAAACCTGTCGTTTCTATGACTCTGAAGGCAATTAGGCATAGGGGTAGCTTGCCTAAGGAAGATAGAGAATCCTCATAAGTGGGGACTTTAAAGAACAAGATAAACAAAGATCTGTCTGGAACAAGGCAAATAGAATTCATGCAATGACTTCCTAGTGCTGCCTGCAGTTCTGTGATGAAATGACTAATAGATAATTAGGAGTAGCTAAAAACCTAGTTCTTCAACAAGAGTATAGCAGTTTTTGCATAAAGACAAGGATATAATAATTTCTTCTATAAGTTACAGTGAAATAAACTATAATTTCCTGGCAATATTAGTTAGTAGTTTATTTTTTTTAATTCTTACCACAAAGAGCACTGTACTTCTTTACCTCTTTGAACACTGAGCCCTACATTTTATGCTCTAGTCAGAAGTAACACAGGCATTTGCAATTTTCTGTGAAGAAAAATTTCTTCTGCAATAGTTTGTTCTGCTGACATTTTGATGGAAACTGTTCTGGCTTCATCATGTCTTTCAGCATGAAAGACATGAATTGGTGCAGCTCATAATAGACAAGACAGAAAACTGTAGGAAAGAACAGCCTTTATGGGAGTCTCTCCTCAGTTGTTTTTCTCCTTCCTTTTGGCATCATGCAACATGCACGGCTGTGCTGGTGTGTGAGTCTGCACTTTACACACACCAGCTCTCTGTGTATTGGTGGCTGCTCCTCTGCATCCCACTGCCTGGTGCAGTGGGTCAAAAGCAGTTGAATTTCATGACTGGATGAGGTAGGTCTGAGTGTAATGTGCTTGTTTAGCAGTTAAACTCTGCCCTTCAGTGCCTCTGTGCTATGTGATGCTGAATGGTATGATTCCAGGTATGCGGGAACTGAAAGGTTAACTAGAAGCAGTAAAAAATGCTCTCCTTCAGTGTATTTCTTACATGAGAAAATTAGCAACTCTACTTGTTGGCACACTGAACCACTCATTCAGAATACCTTTCACTGAAAATCTATTCGAGTAATGCCATAATATGCTTTAACTAATGTATGTAACTAAAGGTATTGTAGCAATCACAAGAAAATACACAGCTCAGCTGCTATGTAGAAATTGAGAAGAACTGAATCGCTGTATGGAACCTTATTGTAATCCAAAGAGGTGACAGGGAGATATATATCTCTCTATTATATGTAATAAGAACACTATGGAGAAAGGAAGGAAAAGGCTTCTTTTGTCTTTTAAAATACAATAGGCAGTAAAAGTGGATGCTGAGAATGATTCAGTGCATGTGTTATTGCGTGTGTGTGGGAAGTCTGAAATTATGAGCAGGTTGACTGTTGTATGCTCAGTAATTCCCTTCTGATAGATAGCCAGAACACTAACAGTGGCAGGCATATGTGAAGAAATATATGAAGAACAGGCCAAGAAAATGTACCTGGGTCTGATCTCTGTAACCAGGCAAGCTTTGTGAGTTGCCCCCTATAATTAAAGCATTCACTGCTTCAAATTCTTCTCAAATGGCTCTAGAATATTTTCTTCTTCTTTTTTTATTAATTTTTTTTCCAACATCAATTTTGTGATTAATTTTAAATATATATCCTATAAAATATACCCAAGTATGAACTTTCAAGGCTTGTGAATTGCCGAGCCAGAATTGGCAACACTGAAATACTGTTCTTTCATTTGGCCACAAAACCATTATATCCTAGTTGTCACCACTTTAAAGAGATGATTTAAAAGCAGTCAATTGGCCTTTAAATGCCTTCAGAGATCCCACATAATTATATAGATGCCAAGCTCTACCCACAGGCAATCTGCAAAATTTCCTAGCACTCATAAATTGCCTTCATCTAGACTGAAAAAGGAACTATTATTGTTGTTAATGGATCTGATTATAAGATTATCTGGATCTCATGATAAATCGGTATTAACTTCCCTTATTTGTTAATATTTTAAATAAGAAAATTGATTAAATATTTAGGATATTAAAAGAATTTATACATTAAGGTAATTTATTAAAAACAGAAGTCAACATTTCGTTAAAGGTGTCTATTTATTATTTGAGAAGGAATTCTTGGGCAATGAGGAGGGCAGTAAAGACACATTATGCCAAGTGACTTCATTAGCTTTGTACAGAGCAGATGGGCTTTTCTATTACAGCCGTGTCTGCAGAGAATGTTTTGAAACCTTCTGCAAGAATGCTTAGTCTAAATTTCCTATTTCTTGGTTTGTGTTGATCCCATTCTACTTGCTTGCTTTTTAGGATCCCTGGGGGGGAAGTTGCCGTGTTTACTGTTATTTTAGAAATAAATGTCTTTTATCCCCGGGCTAAATGATCAATGGCTATCACTAATCATAAAAAGTTTAAAGGATGCAAGTCTGTCATTGATTCGTAAAGAGTGGAGCTCAGTCCTCATACCCAAAGCAGGCAGGACTGAAAAGGGGAACAGAGAAGGTATTTGGTAAAGTGCATAAGAAGTGCAAAAAGGGCTTCTGCACTAGTTTAGAAATACAGAAGCACATAAACACATGATTAGTTATTAGGCTAAAGAGGATTTCTCTGGTCCAGTCTTTGACCTAAGAGCAAGATTTGAGCCTGAAGATTTACTGTGATTTCAACCATGAGCCAGGGACTCTCGACACCTTGTCTACCCAGCCAAAAAAGAAACTTTTTTTTTTCTCTTTTCCTCAGAGGCTGTCTGCATGAGCCTTTGTCTTGGGATTGACAAAACCTGTGGTTTTGGAAAAAAATACAGGTAGTTTTCTGTAGTTTGCAAAACCTGGGTATGTAACTTACTTTCCCCTCCCCCACACACATCCTCTCCACAGAAATAAATAGAACATTTTGTGTTTTCTGAGACTGAAGGCTGCTCATCTTGCCCCATACCTCTAAAAGTATAGGCATTCAACACATGGAAAGAAGCTCCAAATCATTTTCTGAGTTGATGTGGTCTTTTGAGTTGCTGTTATAACGAAGTGCTTCTGGAATAGCTCTTTTCATTTCCTTGAGTTGCTTTGGCATAAAGGTATTCCTATTTTCTGATCTTGTGGATGGTAAACCATGGAGGCTGCTGGATCCAGCAGGTGAAGGTCACCCACTAACCTGCATTAGCTGAAGTCTCTCTGGCAGCCAAAGGGACCATAGGAAAATTGATAGAACTTCCAAGAGTTCGGGTGAATTTGCAGCACAGACAAAAATCATAGAAAACAAAGGGAATTATGTAATCTAAGATTGTTTTGAAGGAGCTGGATGTTGATGATGTATAATGTTACAGATTAGCATTTCTGCAGTTGTCTCCCATGTGGGTTGATTGCTTGAGCCTACTCTTGCAAATAATTCTTTAAGTTCAGCTTAAAATAACACTTTTTGCCATTTCTTACATAAATTCATAGTTGCCTCTTTGGCTGCTGGCCCCAAGAACATCTGATTACCAGTGTTCACTGCAATCTCGGTGGGAATAAAATTGCAGCTAACATTGTACACTGACTGAGCTCATTCTCTTGATTGCTGTCTTTGACTCCTGATTGCAAATGAGCTTTTAACAATAAAACCATACAAAAAAATTAGAAAAATGTCAAGGCCAGATCCACCAGTCCCTCCTGAGGACTGCAGGATTGACAGAAAACTCAGTACAGCTGATGAAATGAGAAAAATAATAGCTCATCTTTGAGCTCTGAGCTATAAACCCTTCCACTTAGCAGGGCTCACATTTACTGTAGTTGTTTGTTGAAGTGTTGCTTATCTCTGTTCTATCTCTTAAATGCTGTTTAATCACATTTATCTACTTAATATTTTAGAAAGAGACGTTCTGAACCTTAAGGAAAACTGATACATTGACTTTTATTTGACAGTTTAGTATATTACAAAGGACATTGCATTTCATGGAAAGCTGACCCAGGGATGTCAACAAGTGCCTCTGAGTGCTAATTTAATGCTTGGGAGCTTCTCTGTAAGTGAAACTTTTCTAGCATGGTGTTTCGATTCATCAACAGCAATTCCAGCCATGTCTCATCGAACTCCCCCTTCCCAAATCAAACTGCCTTGCAAGTAGTTAACATTTTTACTCAATTGTTTAAGAGTTTGAAATGGACAGCGTGGTTTTCAGGTATTGCGAATCTCTCTATACATCATTCTCAGAAAATGCCTTAATGTTCACTGACAGAACTGGGCTTCTCTCAAAATAGTATGGAATAGCTTCTCCCTTCATACTTTCTTATTTCAAAACCCATTAATGTGGCTTTTAGAGAACCTAGATGTAGGGAAGAGAAGTTCAATTCTTAAATAAATTCAGGAACATTAAAATCCCTTCTTTCAACCTCTGAGAATACTATTCTAATAGACCAGGTCACATACTGTTGAAAGGGTGGGAATACCTCTCTTCTCCCCTTTCACTTCTCTTATGCAGAAAATCATTCCATGGACTGAAAGTGTGGTCAAGTCAGATCCAAACATTATAGTCCAGCAGTTAGGGCACTAATCTTGGACGGCAAAGTCACTGATTCCAGTTCCTTCTTTGAGTACTTTTTTAGAAATTAAATTAAACATTCTGAGAACAGAAATCATGAACTAGTACTCTGCTTCTAGAACAGTGCCCGAATTAGTGAGCTTTAGGTCCATGCTCATGAGCGTCATCACTTTCTGGTTCCAAACAGACACACAAAAAAGCATATCTGTGTTTCCATAACTGGAACTGGAAAACAATTAAATGGTGTAAGATGAACAGATTAAATCTCTGTTTATATAATGCATGTGGTTTTGCATTAAGGCAGTTTAAATTCTTCTCAGCAGTAGTTACAATGATTGTCTTCTATGGAGACAGACTTAAACCGGAAATACCTCTGTGATATCAAAACACCTTTTCTTTGTATGACTTCATTTTGCAGACAAGGAAGTTTTTTATTGCAGGTTGATAATTTCTGAAAGCACTTATTTTGAAAGTAATTTATTTTTAATGCCAGCTTCTCAGGTTCAACAGATCAGGATTTAGATAATAACCTTCTTTAATTGTCTTGCTTGGGATTTGTGTGAGGACTGGTACTCAGTCACAGACACAGCCTTTAAGGGCATTTGGAGCTGCTGCAATTTTTGTTCACAGTTGTAGACTTGGTAGACCCCTTCAATTAGAGAAATGTATTTTTTTAATGTTAATCTAGGAAGTGGTCACACATTTTGAACAGAATGTCTGGTTTGTTTTTATTATTTGCTTAAATGAAGACATTTTCATCCAGAGAAGTTTGCTTGATAAACTTTTTTTCAACCATTGAAAAACAGAATCATTTGGTAGGATGTGTTCCGTAATCTCTGGAAGCAAAAAGATGACAAACAGATCTGCAAAAGTAGGAGGACAGCCTCTCAAATAAGCTTTTATATTTTGTCCAGACATTCCTGGAACTTTTAACTCTCATTTTCTCCATTATTATTTTATTCTGATAATGTTATTTTGGTTTGTCCTGAGGCTAAAGCTGAATTACTATTGCCTGGGCAAACCCCTCTAGGGATAATTTAGAAATCTTTACAAAATCAAACTGATTGCAGGATGATAAAATAATTAAGCTCCTCAACATTTATTCACTTGGAATAATCCCAGATAATAAAGTATAGTAAAATGAGGCATTTTGCTAGAATATTTTCTTTTGCTGAGCATAAAAATATGAATTGAAAGGCTTACTGTTGGAGTATCTCTAATGTTATAATGTAGATCACTGTAAATGAGCTTTGTTTTGAAAGTTCATTGATTTACAGGCAACATTTGAAGTCAGAATTTCTGCAAAGAGCAGAGGTCTCCAAAATAAGCAATCTGTTGCCTGTGAAAAATATGTTCAAGCTGCATATGGCTCACTGTAGGTGTGTATGATATCTGTAGGCCATATAGTGATTCACAATTTATACATGAATACTAGTCATAATAACAAAGCACAAATGGAAAACAAATTATTCAGTTGCAGCCTTTTTGTATTAACTTTGATTGCAACTGTTAACAAATTATTCAGTCTAGCAGTACATATGCAAATAGAGGTGGGATTTAGAAGTACACATACTCAGAAGGCTATGCTTGCTTAAGGAATTAGACTTCATCTGAATTTCCCAAGCATGAAGGGGATGAATTACTGTCCAAATGACTCTCTCAAGTTGAGCATTTTCTGGTCAAACACACCACAACTCAAGAATGGGTGACAGCCTCCCTGAAAGGGACTAGAATCACACTCCTCTGCACTATCATAGCAAAAGAGAAACCAGTTGCAGCTTCCTGGCTGTGAATTCCTATGAAGCATGCAGGGGACCTCCAGAAAGTGGACAGCCTTTCTGTGTAGTCCTGGTCAAACTGTATTTTTCTGGCTATTTTTCTTTCACAGCGAGTGCTGCTGCTTGTTCATGCCAAAGGCTCCTCTGTTCTGTAAGCGAAGCGTGCTGAGGTAATGCCTCGTAGGAGTTGTATTTTACTTTCTTCATATCTCAGGGTTTTTTATGGCCCACGTAGCTGACAAATGCTTAGACAGACATTCCCAGATGTGTCTTGCTTCCTTCACCATGTGCAGGGAAATATAACATGCATGAAGGCTTGGCACATCCAGGATGAGATCAGAAGGCACCCAGCTGTATTACTCAGGAGGTACCACAGCAACATTTCTGAATCCAAACGTTTGAACAAGCAGGAGTAATCCTAAGGAATCATGAGGAAGAGCTCTTGTTCCTTCCTGTCAGGCTTAGAACATATGTATTCTCCTTGCACTTAGATTATGGAAAGGAGTTGGGGGGATACATGGAGCAGAGCTTGTTTGTGCTGATGTGGTTGATAGGTGATGGTGAGGCTGCTGGTTTGCACTGGCCTCATCTAGAGCTGTGTTAGCCAGAAAGGAAGGTATGGTCTGCTCTGTCCTCTGCGAGGGGCCTGGGGTGTTGGAGTGTTTGGCCTGGGTGTCAGAAAGAGCTGCTGTAAAAGGGAAATCTTGGCATTTGTGGACTGCTGTAAATTAATTTTTTTAAATATGTAATTTATGTATATTCTCTACTCTTTCCTCATAGAATAAGCAGTAAGTGCAAAGTTAGTTACTCTTACCTTTGTAACTTTCTCCCATGAACCATTCTCTCTGTTTTCACCTGTCATTTCCTGAAGTACAATTATTTTATAAGTGACTGGGATTTTTTCCCAGTATTCTTTGTCTATCTTGATTTTGCAGCAGAGCCCTAACTATCTTAGCTATATAATATAGCTAAATTAGCTATATTAAACAAATATATGCTCCCAGAATTGTGTCAGGTTGATGTGAGCGCCTGACATAACCAACATTTTTCTACATCATACGTGGATCTAAGAGAGGGACAATCACGTAAATCCCTGTCACTGTCTTGCCAACTACTCACCATTTTTACTTCCCAAAGCGGTGGTTAGTAAGGTTGACTGAACAGACCAGGACAGAACTCGCATTTGACATGTCTCAAATTTTCCAACGTTTTAATCTACACTGGAAAAAATGATGAGTTGGAATCAAAAGGACTGCTCAACTTTCAAAATCAAAGCTGTAGCATGTTACATACTTACAGTCTTAATAGTATACGTGGAAGCCAGAAATGTGTTCTGCACTGAAAAACCATGATTTATCCACCTTAACCACATTGCAGAAGATTCAGTTTGTGCCTGGAAGAGTTTTTCCATCAAAAGAGCCAGGATGATTTTAAAAAAACCCACAACCTGATCCTCTTCTGAAAGCTGTCAGCATCAGAATAGCAACAGTTGGGCTCTTTCCATCTGTACTTTTTGTTGCTGGATTAATTTTAGCTATGCCGCATATGGATTATGCATAAAACGTTGCTTTCCTGTTTTTGTTGTTGCTGCAATTAGCTCCACAGTAAGTAACTCTTCTGGGGATTTCATGGTCCAGCATGCCAGCCTGCTCTGGAAACAGGAAAGGAAGACACATACTGAAACCTAAAAAGTAGTTATATGTGCACTGAAAAAAGATATTAGTGGCTCTAAAGCTACCTGTGGCAGGGAACAGGAGAGGCACAGCCACCAGCACAGACTCCATCAGTCATGTGCTTTGTGCCCGAGCTGGGCATTGTTCGTGATGTGCTGGGCATCCCTTCCTTCAGCTGAGGAGCCCTAGAAATTATCACACTCTGGAACTCAAATTAATTAAGATTCAAATAGCATATCTAGTTTAATTTTTTTATACTTTTACCCCTCAGGTATTTTCTAGTGACATCATAGAAATAACAACTGACCCTTATATGACAAAAATACATCCTCTGGTAACTGTAATATAGTTTTTCTATGCAGATTTACTCTATTTTACAGCTGCTGGTTGTTTAAGTGGTAATGCCAGGTCTATTGCATTTACATTAGTCAGTAATCCTTGAAAATTCAGCTAACACAAGGAAATAGGACTTCTGTTTTCTTTTAATTGAAAAAGTTGAAATCCTGTTTCAGAAAGAAAAGCATCCTTTGGTGATAATATTCACATAAAGTAACGTAAATAAAGCTAAAGAATAAAATGTAGCCTTTTTAAACTTGGAGCTGTACCTAGCATTGCACCATTCTTGTAAAATACATACCAAAATAAATAATACCTTTCTTTAAAAGCACTTAATTAAAATTTATAAGCATGGACCTTTTTAATTTTAAGATGAGCTTTTACTGAATATAACAGGAATAAACAGTTAAAAATAGTTATTTAATTAGTGGACTAACATTAGTGTTAAAAATCTCTTTGAACTGAAGCTGCAGAGTGAGATTCTTTAATATCTTTTAATGTCATTGTCCTGTGTGAGTCTTTCTCTTAGGCACTACTAAGGGTTTTGTACTATTCCCATGTTTTGGAACACAAAAATAGGGGAAAGCACATATAATGGACTTGGTCCTTGAAAAATTATGATATCTTTTGCTCCAGCTGATGGGACTCAAAGGGAATGGATTTAGGTTTGAGTTTCTTCTACCCCTTTTTCACTCCAAGGTGGAAGAAGTGAGGGCTTATTTCAGCATGACTTTCTAAAAGTTTAAATTATGTGTTCTGTGTATGCCACAGCAGAACTCCAGCCAAACAACTAGAATGGTGAGCAGACCCACAAATGAAGTTATCACTGACTGTTCCTGGTGCAAGAGGGACATGGGTGTTTGACTTTAAACTCGGGGACAGGCTGTATGTGATAGAGGTGCATCAACTGCACTTTGGGAGGAGCATATTTGAGGCATTTCAGCAGCAACAGGTAGCACTTTATAAAGTTGAGAGTGGGAGCAATGAGAATAAATAGCACTTAAAAATGTTTGCTCTCGAGTTGTGTGAGATGGTGTGAGCTGATTTAACCACTCATTCTTCTGACAGAAGGGAGGCTCTAGGCCTTGCTGGATCCTGCACTGAAATAGTTCAAAGACTGACCCAGTTGTGAGCCATTCCCTTCCCTTGGACAGCAGATTCTTCCTTCAGGCCTGAGTGGCTCTCAGACAACTCTTGCTGCCACTTGCAGCCCCAAAAAGTGATGGAAAGCGGCCACATTGCAGGATGGGCTCTGGCCAAGAGAGGTGAGAGGGAGGAGGGAAACCTCCTGGTAGGGCAGGAGCGAGCTCTTGAATCAACTCAGCCATCTCTTGTAGCTTCTAAGGTTCACTGAGCCTCTTAAAATAGAGTAATGGTAAAATCACTCTTAGATTTGTGATTTCTGTACAGAGTTAGAGGGATGCTTGATTCAATGGGTACTGCTGCTACAGAAGAACCAAATGAAGAGGGAGAATTTGTTAACTGGCTTTATTTTTGCACTGAGCAATGCAAACTTTCCTATAAGGGAATCTTATGGGAAAACAAGGGAGAAAAACATAAAGACTTGTAAGGTAATGTGTATCTTTAGTTGATAACTTGTGACTACAGATCTTTCTTATTTCTCCCTCTTTGAATTAGCTATATACATTTTAATATATACATTTTCCTCTTCTGGACTCCTGTCTCTGCTCAGCATCACATCCATTGCAGGCACACTTGTTTTTTCTAGTTATGCTTGTCAGTGTTCTGATGCTGCCAGCGAATATTGGCGTTTCAGCATAGCACAGAAGAATCAAAAGCAAGAATTAAGTTTTAGCAAAACAGACAAAATGCTTATTCTGTGCAACTTTTTCTCTGTATCTAATTTTTTTATTTCAAATCTAAATTCTAATTAAACATTGTAAATAGAGACTTAAAGCCTGCTTTGCAGGGTAACTATACACTGAGCTGAATAACAATGAGGAGATAAACATTAAAGTAGTCTTTCTTTAGTGCTTCCTATTAATGAATGCTAATGTGTCTCTTCAGACACTGTAGCTGTTACAGTTGCATTTATATGCCTGTTTGGGGGCAAAGCACACATCAGAGTAATAGCTATATGTTAAGTGGCAGGTTGAATAGTAATATATATTTGCAATTCTTTTGAAGAAAATTAAATTTTATCTTATGCAAATTGTAAACTAAAGCTTGTGTCCTCATAATGCATCCTCCACTACTGCTTGAATGCAACACAGAATGCAGCTTTTCCTCTTGTGTTCCCCAGGCACTTCATTAGGTATGGGGGCTGTTTGTGTTGGGCTCTTGCAAAATTTAGGCCCTAGAGATTTCAGCTCATGCAGAATGATACGAATGCATGAACATCATGGTACCACTCCTACAAATACTGGGAGCAGAAAAATGTCTGTCTAAAAATCCTCATTACTCATATTTGCAATATGAAATGTGTGTTTGTAGTATAATACTGAGGATACCTGCTATATTGCAGAGCAAGTGTTGTTACTTTATAGGTTGTTTTCTTCATAACAAGAATCCCATATATCATAGCTTAATTCCCTACAAATACTAATTACCAATTGGTCACATAGGAAGTATTAGTGTTTGTTGGGAAACACCCACAGTTTCCTGGATATGTCAGATTTTATCAATAGGATTAAACTAGAGTGGGTAAAACATTAATGCCCAGAGGGACAGATTGAGAGAGTGTGCTGATAGTGTGGGAGAGCGTGCCCTCAGCTGTGTACTTAGTAGTGAAGTCTCTGACTTATGGAAGACAGAAACTGCTATCATATATAACTAGACTCATTCAGATAGAAAATCAGAAGTATAAATTGATGAAAAGTGAGCTAATTAAGATTGATAGCTTTGTTCTTCCTCCAGTTATTTTCTTCTGTTGCACTAAAAGTGTTTTCCTACCGACTTGCTGGTGCCCTACTCTCTTCCTTAGGATGAAACCTGAGCTGTTCTGTGACATTGTTGCTCCAATTTAAAGGCCACCGCCTCACCCACTGCTGTGAGGCAGCATGATGAGTGGTTTACCCCTAGATTTTTGATGTTTAAAGTAGCATCAGAGCTAATTCTTCATAAGTGGACACATAGTCCCCAGAGAAAGGAAATTAGTTTCCTCCTAGCATTTTCCATAGCTGTGCTCTAAGCTGCTCCTTGCATTCCCACAGGATATCAATATAAGAACTCCATTTTCTTCTTAAATAGTAAATGACAGGGTTTCATCTCTACCGTGTGTGTAGGTGAGCTAAGTATAAGGAACTGTCAAGGATGTTTTTGAGTGAACTCAGGCAGAAAAAAAAAAAATCATGAGAAAAATCATAAAGTTTCTCTCATGAGAGAAGCTGAGGGGTGAAGCAGAAGGGTGGACAATAAAGGCCCAGGATGCTGGCACAGTGATGTTAGAGATGACCATCCCAGTGGGATACTCAATTATGACTTGGAAGGACTAAATGATACAAGGACTTAATGGGCAATAAGAAGTCTTGCAAGGACAAAAGAGCAACCAGGATTAAATGGTGAAGCATAGATGATCTACACAAATCTCCGTGGCATAGTATTGAATAGAGAGAAAAAAAGTTGCTAGATTCAAGGTTTAAAAAGGGTGAGTTTAAACATAATATGTTAAGATCTTGGAGATGCACATGGGACAACAGAAAGGATGATGCAGCCTTTTTGACCACTAGATAAAGAAAACCAGAAAAATCTGGAAAAAAAACCCTAAAAGGGCATATCCAGAGGTCTTGCTGAAGTTACTAATAATTATTAAATTTCAGGACTATTACAAAATGTTTTTAAAAATAATAAGATTTTTCTTCACCTGAACTGGTGCAGTTGGGTCACAAATGCCTAGAAGAATTTTTTGTCTAAATCAGAACTCTTGATATATGTGAATTTACTTATTTCAAAGGTCTAAAGGATCTAAACTAATCACCCACCCGTGAAAGATGTCTGTGAGAAGAGCAGACTGTACCTGTAGTTTACAAAATCAAACAAAAAAGCAGTTTATCCAAAATACTTTGTCTTAGGCTCTTTCAGTTCAGTGCACGCAAGCTGCCTTCAAATACACCTAACTGTGAAATGGTTTCAGGAATATGCAGACAGTAATACACCAGCTTGTCGCCTTGGTAAGAAACATTTTTCTACAGAAAAGCTTTCCTAGGAGAAATGCAAAAATCAGATTCCCAGTCACGAATATCTCATCCTGACAGCTTGCACTGTCACTGCCAAGTAAGTTATATCACTTCATGGTCATTCCTGCCTAAATAGCTAAATGAAAAATGGGCTTCTTTGTTTTTATGATTTTCTTTACATCTTCCTGTTTCTCTGTCCATTCTCAAATATTCACAAAATATTTAAGATTACCACTTTTATTATAATCATGCTGCTAGGATTCATGTATATGAGTAAGTTCTTTACCCACCTCACATTGATACTCAAGATATCGTAAGTGCTAATTGGCTCAGAAATAGCTGGCAAGTTGGGTTTTTTCCTGTGTTAATGCAGAGAGAACCCCACAGTTACAGTCTCATGCAGATGTTTTACTATTTATTTATGGCTTTGAAACAAGATCCCCAAACAGAAGTTGTCTTAGGTACAACCATATTAATTCCTCTCTCTCTTTCCTCATTTTAGGCTAAGGGGGCTCTGTTTCATCTGACCGTTTGAGCTCCACTTAGTCTTAGTGATTTTAATGAGACTGACACATGATTAAATGCATGCTTATAAGCTTTGCTGACTAATAAGAGAATTAAGTATATGCTTAATTAGTTTATTGAAGCAGAACAATGTTCTTTGCTTGCCTTTAAATATGGAAATGTGTAAATATAATAACTTCTACAGATAAAGATGCATGTATATAAATATACTCATGCACACTCCTGCTCACATGCCTAGCCTTCCGAGCAATAAATACATTCAAAAATTTCCCAGATCCAAGTCTTTTCAGGACAGGAGTTGTAGCTCAAAGACCTTTGCAGCATGGATGGTTTCACTGTTAAAATGTGGTCCAGACCCTCTAGAGAGGACAATTTCCTAAATCTTCTTCCCTCAGTCAAGCCTACCAGCAACATTTGATAAAAATTCAAAATACAGTAAATTCTCTTGTTGGCTAGATTTTCTGTCAGAAGGAAGGGACTATAATAATAGTGTCAAACTTCATGTATGATTACAGACATCTTCTGGTAGGTTTATTTGATGTATGATAGCTAAAAGTATACAATATTCCTGAGAAAATGTAGGAGAGTTCACTGGCAAACCTGCTATTTCCATTTTAGAAATGGTTGCAGTTGTGTTTTAGTTTTCTCACCTCTAAATTCCCCGTTTCCTGGTATTCTGCATCAATCTTCATACCTTTTACATCATGAATTTTGCCATTCTGGTTTTACTGCATGCTCCTGTTTTTCAACCATGTTATTCTTATAGTGTCTGGTCTCTTTTCAGGTCAGCCTGCACTTGTTTCTTTGCTTCCATCATGAGTTGTACCCTTCTGTGCACATTCTTTAATTCTAAGCCTCGCTTTTTTTATCCCATTGATGAATTAGATACTATACTTAGAGTACAAGCAGTAACATACATATAGTATGCCATCTGTAAAGCCCTGTAGCATTCATACTCAAGAATTTATTATACTTTGTAGTCTGCGCTGTTATCTGAATGAAGGAGACGAATTTGATATTCAGCTTATGCCACATTCTCTTGTTCCATTTTACTCTAGGTGTTTCTTATTTTTCGCCAGTTAAGGTATCAGATGACATCTATGTGATATGACAGCTCTCCATGTATATTCCCCAAGCAGGTACATGCAATAACTTAATAGAAGGATGAAAGCTCTGCTCAGCCTCTCAAAGAAGGAGGCTGAAGCAGTCCAGCACACTGGTGTTGATTTATCCTGCTATTATTCTGTGCCTTGCCCTGCAGGAGTGTAATGCTTGGGTTTTAATTGCTCTGCATTGTGCCCTGTGAGCATCTTTGCAATGAACTCAGTCGGTTTCACTCAGATTCTCATACAGAAAAACCTTTTTACACACTACTTGGTGAATTTATTGTTTGCAAGCTCTATCTTTGCTTGCTTTTCTTGGTCTTACCCCGTCTGTACATAAGGCTAGTCTAGAGGCATTGGACTTGAGCTTATGGTGAAGTCTGAACCTGGAATTATCAGCCCAAAAAGATCAATAATGTACTAATCTGAAATAAAACAGCCAAAGACACAGCAAGTTCAATAAAAATGAAGGTGAATGAGAGTTTTGGTTTGTAATACTGGGCTAGAAAAACATTAAATGTTGTAAGTTTTGATGCAAGAGAGCTCTTTATGAATGAAAAATGAAGAAAAAATTCTTGCTTATAGGTGCAAGGGGCTTGATAATTAACCTGTAGATGCTTAATTTTCTATGGTGACTCAAAACTGAAGTACTAGTTATTAATATTACTTTTTATACCTTCAGTAACAAATAATTACCCTTTATTGAAAAATAATTTCATAATGTGGTACAAAGCACAGTGGAGTTAAGAAAACAGCAAATGCATGTGTTAACAAATGAACCTTTACAAAAGTTGTTTTCCAGAATGCTATTCATTCCCAAAGGGAATAATTAAGTAGCTTGTAGCAAATTCAATTTTGTGTCATCCTTCAAAGTAACTTACACTGTTATTACACACCTACATTGAATTTCCTGTTTTATTGCTGACCTAAGTTAGAAAGCTAAAGCATAAGGCCACAGGGCATTTCTTTATTCCAGTATTGCAGAAGCCTCTGGATCTTATCAATCTACACAGCCCTGTACTTTACTTTCAATAATAGGGAAGAGTACGGAGACAGCTTTGGATTTATCTCTGAACTTCTAGAGTTCTACTTATAAATGTACAAATTCTGTATTTTCCCTGCTATTATATATATATAATATATGTATTATATATATTTCCCTGCTATATATGTGCTATATATTATTTGTGGGTTTTGCCCACAGGAGATGTTTCATACAGACTGAGTTTAGATTTAACACAGCACTCATTCATGAATTTCTGCTTCCTTTTAAATATATATAACATGGCTCTGTTAAATAGATCAAATCAATGAAGGATTCATTTATGGAGGTTATATGGCAGAAAAATCTAAGGTAATCGACTTGTCAGCCTCAACAGCCTGTGAAAAACTTATTTAGGGTATAACAGTATCAGGACAATGCTTAAAACAAAAGGAAAACTAGATTGGAGCTAATCCTATATCTAGAACCTTTCAAGTTAGTTAAGAACACTTATGAGGTAAGAACATTCCTTTAAATTTCAAGTTACAATTTTACCAGTGAGAACCTATGATATACATTTACCACCACTTTACCTTACCAAGGGTCATACTATTGAGTTAGTTGAAGTATCAAACCACACTGTTTTTAACTACCAGCTCATCTTTTGGTAAACGTGATCTCAGATAAGATGCCCTGTTTTGAGTGCTCTTGGTTTAATTCACTGTAAAACCAGGAAAGCTTCTTTCCCTCTTTGAATCTGTAGATAAAGTGTGCAATTATATGTTACCAGTCACTTCTGAAATACTGAGGAACAGAGGGACCAGGAAACTATTCATTCAGCTCATTAAAATACAGGTCCTGTTACCATAGGTTAATAAATCACTTTAGTGAATTAGTTTTAGAAGTGCAGAACACCTATAATCCTTTCTCCTTTGTGTTACATAGCAAATCAATTATAAAGTGTTTTTCTTCAAATTCATTAGACTTCAATTTCCATTCTAAAAACAGTTTGATGTCTAACACCAGTTAAAGCATCTTTAATCTGTAGCCCATATCTGTTAATATTTAATAAGAAATAGCATTTACTGGTTACAAAACTTTAACTTCAAGATTCTGAGTACATGCACATTAACCTATACAATTTCTTGAACATTCACATCATATCCTTTTCGTCAACAAAGGCAGGCATCAAGTTTAAAGTAAAGGCTATATTTATCTGCAATCTATACATGTTAATGATTGATAGTTATCGAAAACTACTCCTTTTGAAATACAGCAGAAAGTACAACTTTAAAGACTAAAACTGGTCTTTTAACTCAAGACTTTTTCCTTGCTGGTTTAAATCTGAACTTAAAAGGAGATTTAAGAAATTCAGTTTACCAGTATTGCACAACTGCTAAAAATTGCTAACTGCTGATTTTTAGAATAATTTTAAAGAGAAAGTGAACTTCTGAAAGTATAATATTTTTTTGTGCTGAATCATCATTATATAGACCAAAAAGAGTGAAGATAAACTTTTCTGACCTTTGTGACCTTTTCAGTAAGCATAAACTAAAACTTATTAATGGTTGCTAACATGATGTACAGGATACAGGGATGCAGAGAGATGCACCCAGACTCTACTACACAACCCATAGTATGTTTTATTGATTGCAGGCCCATCATCTTCAGCTACTTGTGTCTCTGAAAAAAATATATAATGAAAAAAAATCCATAATTAAAAAAAAAAAGGGTGCTGTGACTGTCTCTTCCTATAAGGAAAAAATTAATCTTCTGTCTTCCAGTAAACAATAAATGGAACAAATTTGCTTCATGGGTCCTTGTGGATTCAAATTAGCCAGTAGACATATTTGTATGGCACCAGCAAAAGGCAGAACTGCTTGTTTCCACTATAATCCACAAAGGGTCAATGTCTCCCAGTTTCTTTCAAAGCCAAGAACGAAAATTCCATACTACAAATTAAAAAAGGTTGAAATACATCTATCAAATGTCAGTTGGAGGACAGAGATACCCATATGAGTTTGTATCCCAAGTAATCTCAGGACCATTTTCTCAAATAAAAGCTTAATCTTCCTCCGTATTTTATCAGAACTAGTCAGTCTTTCCTACTACTTTGTTCCCTAAATCACAGTTTAGGCTCTACAGGCTGTAACATGAAGATAAGAGTTTGAAGTCTAAATGGAAAAAGGTTTATCTATGTGAGCTGCAGTTTATGGAACTATAGCAGATAAAGAGAAATATATTTTTGGAGCTCATTCAGGTTATTTATCTTTTAGGTATGTGTTCTGCAATCTGCTGTGCTGCTTAACCAGTTAATTAGGTAGACCAATTTAAGGAAATGGAGAAAATTCAATCTATTTATAGCCTCTTCTAGGTGATAATTTACCAAATAATACTTTTTCACCCTGTCAATTATCTGGGACGGTTCTAAAGGGAGAATTTTAAAGACTGTAGTGTTTCTTTGTGGCAACAGAATTATTTTGAACATTTTAAAAATCACATTGATATAAAATCTTCTTAGATTAGTCTGAAGATCTTGCACTCAGAATAGTCACATTGGAGTAGAAGAATAAGAGACCCCACATTTTAAAATTATCTTAAATTCTCAGTTTTTCAATGCTGTATTTTGATATTTTTTGAGCAGCTACATAGGCTTCCCCTGCCAAATCCAAGCTTATACCATGTAAAATATTAGTGTATTATATGCAACAGGTACTTTTTTAGCTTCAGTTATGCTCTGTGAAAGTATTTCTGCCATCTAAACTTTTGTGGATAGCCAGGAATCAGGGATAAATTCAACAGGATGGATCCAAATAACAGAGCTTGCCCAATTTCTGTTATTAATTCCAACTACTGAGTGTAAGGATGCCAAATATTCTTCATAAGGCCTCACCAAAGCAGTTAATATCAAATCAGTATTAGTGTAATGACTGAAGAAGTGCCTCTGGTCCTGAAGTCTTCCCTATAAATTATATTTTTCAGGTTGTGTTTAATGTGTACTCATAAAACCTGTACAGTTGTTCATTAAGAGGCAAAATATCAATGCTTTCTTATTAAAGCCTTGTTTAGTGTCAGCCATCACTTAGACATGAGGAAACTTTACTTTTGTATTTTGGAAGTACATTTGTAAATTAGAGCACGGACTTACGCTGTACTAAGCAACCAGAGTGTAGTCATAATCTCACATATGGCCTTTGGAAAGTAAATATGAACTGGTAATTCAGACAATAAAATAAACACAGAATTACAGGCTTTACAGGAGTGATTTAAATATACATATTGGTTGATTTTTGTTTACATTCTTAAAAATTTTATCTGTCTATATGCAAATTACCAATAACACTAAGGATTTTTCTTATTTACTTCTAACTCCAAAATGTATCATAACAAAGGAATTACTACTTTTGCTGATAGAAACATGTCTTCAAACACATAAAAATGAAAAGTTGCAAATGAAAGTTTGAATTGCCTCTGTTAAAATATATTAATTAACATAATCATTCACTGTAAAATAATTTCTATCCCTATGCAAGCTGCAAAGTGGTTCTATGAATGTACTTGTTTTCATTGCATCTTAGTTGTTCCCCAGAGAGAACAGTATAAGTTTTATTTTAGTTAATTAAAGTCGATAATATAATGACTTCATCTGTATGTTCCGGTATACTTTGAAAATAATTGCATCAAATCCAATAGAGGGCTTACCTTATTAGGTGCCTGATGACCAAAATAAAATGACAGTGCTGATGTTAGGTATATGGGCTTCTTCTGCAGTGTCTGATGAGGGGCTGGTAGACTTAGGGTGGGATCTGAGAGCAATAAAACTTCCTTCAACTAGCCAGTGTAATACTCCATGTTATACTTTAAACAACTTTCTGGAATTAGGATATACCTACTATTTTTTTGGCTCATTCCTAGAGATGGACACCTATGCTCTATCCTTTCAAAGATTTCAGGGAAGATCTGTGTTTTCTTTGAAAGGGCAGTCGTATTGTGGGCACAGAAGAAACAGGCAGCAGCTTTTCTACTGCTTTTCTCTTTGCTTGCTTCTTGCCCTTGCTATCCTTTTCAAGAAACCAATCACTTACTCTATCTTCAAAATATTTTAGATAAGAGATAGGCTTGTAGTAGGGCATTTTCCTCTAATGATTCATCTATAAATCACGATAATGAATAAAATCATTATATTTAGTTAATTACCATCTAGTTGTAAGTTATTATTAAAATCTAGTTTCCCACCAGTAATTATTCCTCAGAAATCATATTTTATTCAATCTCTAAATATACTGAGCTGTTCATAGTGCTATTATACCTGTGACATTGTAATAGCAAGAGTGAAAATCAAATCAACTTTCTGCTGACAGAATAAGAGTAGTAAATGTCAAACCAATGAATATAGAGTGGGCATATGTAAATGGCCTAGAAGAGCAGAAGGGTTCTTAACATTTCTCATTTTAAGCACAGATCAACCTGAGTTTCACCATGTGAAAGACTCTTATATGGTTCATTTGCACTGGCTGTAACTTGATCAGAAATCATTTTAAAAAGGGTTTCCTATTCTTGCTAAAAACTAAGCAGTGGTTAAAAAATGTCCAGCTTGACAAGAATAAATTAAGAACTGAGATAATACAAAGATTCCTTTCCATTCAGTAATATGACAGCTACAGTCAGAAAGATGGGAATTGGAGAAGTGAGGCTTTTTGGCTCTACTCCATTCCCACCAGCTGCTTCCTCAGGAACTGGATGTGACCTTTCAGTGAGGACACTTGTCCAGGAAAAGAGGGTTAACTGTGACCTGTTGAGCCCTCCAAAAAGGTTTGGTGACCTGACATGGGAGTGGGTCCTTCGGGCTCACTAAGCTCTTAGTCCTCAGCAATCTGTGCTTTTGAGGAGAGATGTGCCCCAGAGCAGGAGACACGATGTGTGCTCAGTGCCCACTCACTCTGCTCCCTTCCCTATGGACACAGCACGGGGAATGGTGCTGTGGAGAAGACGTGCCTTGTGGTACATGCCCCAGATGTACATCTGGATTCAGGCAATGGGAAGTAACCCCAGGCTGAGGACGAATAATCTGCTTGTTTGGTTTCTATTTGTTCTGGAGACCTGTGTATACATGCTGACTGGCTCAAATATATCTCTCACTGGCTTTTCTCTGATGTGACTTCCCATGGTTTGTCGTGCTGTTTTTGTCTTTTATTTTTCCTGAATCTGGTAATTAAAACCGTAAGAGGTGAGGTTGGCTCAAAACAACTCAAATGGTTACATGCAAAACTGATTTTTTGAGAGCAGTTCTAAAATACTGTGTCTTCTAAAAACCTCTTTTATGATATGTTGAAAAAGTAATCAAGTTCTCATCTGTGGCTGTCTCATCTATCAGTTTATTTTGATTCAGATGGAAATAATCTCTGTTTATTTGACTAAATACCCAACTTAGATACCTGGTATTTTTAACAAAATAATTCTGATAGATAGTCAACTACAGGAGAAGATGTTGGCTAAAGAAATAAGCATTGATTCAACAGAGAAAAAAGAAGAAAACGCTTGCATAAATTAAATATATAATAAAACATCTGAATATTGTTTCCTGAGGATGTCCCAAGATTGATGCCCTCTGTGCATTGAAGAGATCATCAGAGATGAGATTAGATGTTCATGTAATTCAAGAAATTGGACAAAGTATGCTTTCTGTCTTTCAATATCTTTCAGTCTTCTCTGGACTGAAATGCAAATAAAACTTCTGAGCCTTTCCCATTGAATAGATAGGACTGAATAGATGAAATCAGCTTCTGTTTCGGAGCAATCAGTCCTGACCTGCTCAGTATGGCTTGGTCCCTGTCACAGTGCCTTGTGCTGAGCACACCAAACCACCCTTTCTTTAGGAGAGTCATTAAAATTTCCTATCTCTCTTTCTTACAGTTCAGTGCTATTCGACAAATGTAGATAACTTTCTTTAACGGTGATTTTAATACAGTAAGGATTTTAAATTACTTGAGCTGAAAAAAACTGACATTTTTGTAGATGAGAATGTCTTCCATGAATGTAAATTAAAATCACTTAAACAAATGAATTCTCTATTTTATGTAACATTAATTCAAAGAAAGCACATGACACAAGGATTAATATTCAGGAGACTTCTTATTTTATTTTATTGTATAAAAGTAATTACCTTTTAAATACTATCCAAATTAACATTATAATATTCCTCTGGGCTTATACATTTTAAAAGCATAATATAACTCTGTACCTAATACAGAAGAACCTTATTTCCTTTTATGCTAAATTAGTCTGCTGTATAAATTTGAATAATTTGCAATGCAAGTGGCAGCAATTCTCTTTTTTACAAATAAGACTCATATTACAACAAAAGACACTCAGCATTTTCAGTACAAACCACTTAGAACTTGAGGAGCTTGATTTCCTTGTGTCTGTATTTCTTAATAAGCTGTTTGTGGGACACAGTATTTTATGTTAAATATCTTTATCTTTTACTAGACCTCATCAAGGTAAAATATATGACCAAAAATGGAGTTGCATCTGCTGGGACTTTTACATACTAAAAGTCTGAGCTGACTGAAATAACATATAGAATTCACTTTTACCTATTAAAATTATCAAGAACATCTGATTGGTTTTGTATTGTATGTAAATATAGTTTTTGTGCTTTCACATAAATTTTTTCATTAGTGTATCTTGTGATAATAAGAAAAACTTTCTTATTTTATCATTGCATTTATATTTTGCTCAGGTCTGAAGCAAATTAATCACTTTCTCATATGAATAAAATTAGGTAATTTCGCAATAACTTTTCAGTAAAATCAAGGGATAGCTAGGAAAAGGCTTTAAGTTTTTTAAAAAACAGATCAACCTGGACAGGGAGCAGGTAGTGAGGGAAGGGCAAGAAAGATATAATCAAGGTGTAGTAGGCTGGTTCACCAAATATCTCAGTGGTCTGTTGTCCCCAAGAATGTATAGGGAACAGGACAGGCTGGGGTGGATAGGGAAAGATCAAAGGGTTTGCACATTTTTTTAAAAATTAATTTTATTCAATAAAACTGACAAATACAATGATATCTACCATAAGGCAACCCTGTGAAAAAGCAAACTACTCACTGTCACACCCCAGGACAAGATGCTAGAAAGGCATCTTCTGCAGATCCAGAACAATGGGTACAAACCTTATTTCTGACATCATTCACTCTGCTGGTTTTATATCTACAGCCTGGGGACTTGCATTATCTCAGTGTGAGGCAGGTTTGTGTGCTGCCCTTGCACTACTGGCTACAGGAACTATTGAAAGCTCAACTCCTTATCCCAATAGGCCATCCAATCTCTTGACTGCTTTTGATCAGCCCTATTTTTTCTCTAATCCTCTAAAATACTGTGGGCATTATTTGCCATTATTGAATACGTCCTTAGCCTTGAGTGACTTCCAGTTACTGCGCAGGTTAGTGCGTTGGTTTGAGAGGGGACAAACCTGGCAGTTACAGCTGGAAAAAAATGAGCTTCATCTTATATGACAAAGCATCAGTATTCTGTAGTTCCCAATCTTCTCTGGGTTGTTTATGTGTCTGAAAATTCCTGGATGAAAAGCTCTTTATGGAAAAAAACAGGTAGAACTGCAACTTTATTAGGTCCGTGATGCCACAACCTATCCTAAAATATCCTCATAATTTCTGCACAATTCTGGGAATGTAAAAGCATTAAAAGAAACAAATTGTTTATCAGGTAATAGTAGTTTTATTGCCTTCTTTTCGTGAGGCATTACCATTCTAAAATATGAGGGATGGATGTGTGTGTTATATATCTGTATAGTTATATCTAACTAGAACTGTAGCTCCCTAACAGCTAAAAGCTCTTTCTGATTCTTTTGCTCTCCATTAAGTTTCTCCTAAAGCATACCTTTTCACTTAAGCTTAAAATAATGACATTTAAAAACCCCAAATTTTTTCACAGAAAAATTTCATTGGTAGCATTTTTTATTTGGGTGGGGGTTTTAATCCTTCAAAATATTCTCATGACATATAATTTTTCCATTTTGCTTCAAGTTAAGGTTTTGGCACAATATCATGAACAAGGAAAATGACTGTCTAATTCATCAGGGTAGAACTGATTCATTGCCCTTGTGAAATGGACATGCAAGTGAGACCATAAAGCTTGAAAATGAGTTTCAGAGTAGGACTAGTGCCCTTCATTTTAAAGTTTGGGTTTTTTTAAAAAAAAGAAACACTTTTTTTTTTTTTTCACTGTTACATTTATGGATCTATCCTCTCCCTTTCTCATTAAGTTCAGTTATAATATTATCTACCAGGGTAGTTTTGCCTTCAGCTGTTTCTCTGAATGCATTTTCATGTAATACAACCAGAAATGGTCCATTTGCCATTGACAATAACTGTCCCATTTCCTGTTAAATACTTTAGACTAAGCAAATAAAAAGCATTTCTGAGTCATTCCATTGGGGAAATAAAGCAAATTATAGGACTCATATTGCTTCAAATGCAGAGTTCATAGTAATTAGTTTTATCAGTGAAATACTGAAAAGAGCCTTTCTGATCTACTACAATGAAAATATGATACTCTGGTGCTCTCTTGCGTAACCACAGAAGTTATCTTAGGGTCTCAGGATGGTGTGTAGAAGATGAGTTAGGCTCTCTGTTCTAGGTTTTACATAGGCTTAATATGTGTTGATTTGCTTCCCATACTTACCGCTTGCCAATAAGAAATGAATTGGCCTGTCCTGGGATGCCTGGCTCCTTATTCAGGTAACTGTTGTGACCTTGTATATTAACTTAAACAAAGGAAATCAAAGCCATAATGCCATATGGAGTCAGTGGGTGATTTACCAAGCCACATTTTGGTTGAACTGCAAGTAGGAGACCATGTTATCACAAATCACACAGCTGTGGAAATAGAGTGAGTGCTCACTCAGATGTACCTTTAAGGAAGATAGCCTTTAGCAATGGGATATGCCACTGCCTTGTGGATGATATAACCATGCGTAGTTTAGAAATTCTGTGGGGAAATGGATATGAGAAGCCCCCCAAAAATTTTTTTCAAAGGCATATTTTAAGAATAATCTCTTGAATCAATTTTTCCTGGGACAAAGGGATGTCTTTTTAAATATAGCAAATAAATGGCAGAAATAATGCTTCTTAAACACATTTTTAAAAATAATAAATGTTTTATTTCTCTCTCTAGCTACCCAGTAAGACAAAAAGCAAAGTACTATGGACATTCTCCAGCCTTTTGTACTTATTTGTCTTGAAATTATAGAAATTTGTAAATTGGCAGGTCATGAAAATTACACTAAACCAAAGCAATCATATTTGTAAAATAGATGTGGTGTAATACATGTGCGTTCTAATTCTGTTCCTTGATTTTGTCAGAGCCTAACTGAAAGCAGCTTTTTAAAACTATTTGGGAGAACAAACCACATGTATGTTAACAAGTAACAGACTTAGTACAATAGAACATTTTTGCAAAAATTGGTCTTTTATTGTTCTCAATCCCATTCCAGGTGCATAGCATCTCTAACACAAGCCCTGAAACTATCCACAGAGCCAGCATTTGCCTGAAAACCTCTTTTTGTAGTACACCAAAATACATTCAGTATCACTGAAAATCCCTGAATATTAATGCTAATGTTATGATCCACAAGCATGGTAAACATACAAATACTCTTCTACATTGTTTAAATCTGTACAATGCTCTATCTTTGAGTTTTAGTTGCATGTGTTTTTTTCTCAACCCTGTGTGCCAAACTCTTATTGCTGAAATGGCTTGGCTTTCTCAGGCAGAAAACTATTTTCATTTGTGTATAGCAGCACTTTCCTTCATAACAAACAAGATGTGACTACTTCCAACAGAAATGTATTAATGTAATGTATCGAGCTCATGGAGTATTTTTAGCACATTTCCATCAAAAGAAGATGAAGCATGTTTCATAAATCTATCCAGCTCTTCAGAAGCCAGCTCTTCATTTTTCTTCTTCCTGTTCTGGCTTGGTTTTTTCTGGCTGCTTTAAAGCACATTTGGTCATGACTCTTTTTCCCTGGAGAAATCAGAACTTCTCCTGTATTTAAAAAAGAGGCTGAATTAGATGAGAAATATCCTGGAGCAACTAAAATTTCTGATCCATATACCACTGAAATATTTCTTAAGAGGCAATTAGATCATGTCTACAGAGATAATTCTCAGAGGTGCCATACAAAGGAAGAAGCTGGGGGAAAGTGGAGCACTCTGGGGGCCTTCAGTCCTTTGTGCTCATTATATTTTGGGTTCTTGTGAGAACTGAGGAAGTTCCCGGTCCATTTTATGCAATTCAGTGTGAAAAGCCTAAAAATATTTCAGAAAATGTAGGTGGTTTTACTGAGAGCCCTGCATTTGGCTCAGCCTGGTGGCAGCACTACACGAGCCACTGCTCAGGGGGACCTCACGCGTGTGAGAGAGGGAGGAAGGAGCCAGAGCAATAATGAAGACTTCTTCCTCAATTTCATAAAATTGTCTGTAGACAAATAATGACTGCAAAAGCTTCGCGTGGAAAATGCAAATTCCTGCTTCTCTTCCCAAGTTTGTTAAAGGGAAGAACCAATCTTGTACAGCAACCAGGCTGAAATGTTGTGACAGAAACCTCTGTGAGATTGCAAACTGGCTTTCAGGGCATCCCATGTCCAGTTTTGCCTGCATGTAGCTTTACAGACAAACCTGCATTCTCACTTACTTCAAGTATTTTATTACATGAAAACACATCTTTGCAAAAATTGATCTAAATTAAAGGATGGCAGGTAATTACATCCAAGTTCAAAACTACCCAGAATAAAATTTTGGACTTTATATAATTTGCCCTTAGAAATGTTATTGTCTGTTAGATATCATGTTAATTGGATGAGCAGCTTTTTAAAAAATACATGGAAAAAACCAAACATGTTATTTCATTATTATGGCTAAAAATTTGCTTTTATAAATCTTTGTAATTCCAGACTACTTTAGTTCTGGTGATTATTGCTGTTTTCTGGGCTGACAGGAGATTATTCTGGAAAGAGAATACTAATCTTGAAAAAAAGGTGTTATTTTTTAGCATTAACCTTATGTGTCTAACTGAACACTGGATTCTTTTTCTTGTAACAACAAGTAAAAGGTCCTTAGCATGATTTTCACTTGCTGCATTTACTTCTTTTTTTTTAAGACAGAAATAAAATTTATGGATTTGTCCAAAATATTTACTGTATACAAGCTAAGAAAAAAAAGAAGTATTCTGTAAGGAAGAGAGAGGCTCTTTGAATCTTTGCAGTGAAATATCCCAAAGGTTTCAAGTTCTCTGTATGTGTTTGGTACCTACCTTACTTTTATTTATTCCTGTTATTTCTTCAGTATCAGGATAAATATTTGGGCTTCTTTAGTGCCCTTAGCTTGGAGAGGCAACAGATATCTTGAGTAGGCCCTCTATAACATATCAGTACACAGAAGGTGTACATCCTCCTTACAGCAAACATGTTGTGTTTAACAGACTGCAAAAACACAGCAACTAGCTACAGCATTCCTTAGAGAAAGTCTCTATTAATTAAATATGAAAGCAAAACAGTCCCTAAAATTGTTGGCAAGTAGCTCTTACTCAGTTTAAAAGCATACCATTAAGGTATTAATTTCTGTATTTCTACAAAGCACCTGCAATATTTTGTCATTGTGCTGTTTCAGTCTTCAGATTACAAGAGTATCATCATTGGTTTTACCTACTGAATGGAGCTATTTTGATTTTGCAGCTATTGCTGGGACGTAGATGTTCATTTAATTTGCCTGGTTTTATCTTTTCCTTGCAACCATGTTCAGGATGGTAGGTTTGACTGAAGAATCTCTGCTCTTTTAACACGGGCCTGCTGAAATCCTGGTTAATTTGGCCAAAGATGCAAAGTTTTCTGAGACAATAGTGAGCTTATCCAGATGCATTCCTCTATGTTTTTCCATGCTTTAAAACACAGATTCTCCAGAAGGGCTGAACTAAGTATATTACAGTGGTTTACTCTCTTCTCTTGCAGAAGAAAATAAGTATATTGTAAACAGAATTTTCTGGAACTAAAAATACCACACAACTACTGAATTAATGAAATATTGTTGGTTTTGACTGAGTAGAGAGAAAACTAAAAGCAAAATATTTATTCACTCTGGTATGTTGGTTTATAAAACTGCATGGTCTCTTCTGGAAACTTTGATAGATTTGTATGCTTTTTTTTCTGAACTAACTTGACTAGTTCTATGCAAATGATCACAAATGACAGAAAAAATTTCAATCAGTAAAGTCACAAAGTTATAAATCATCAAAATATTATCTCCAGCAGCAACCATAAATTATTATCTTTAAGAAAACCCAGTATCTCAATGGGTTTTCTTTTGATTGCAGCAGTGAAAAATTAACCTGGGAATCACAAGCATTTTTTTCAGTTTTCAGCAAATAAAAGCCATTCTGCCCTTTTGGAAATATGCCTTTATGAGAAGGGATTTGGCAATATTCAGCAGGGCAGCTGAACAGTGAGTGTAGGGAAGGACAGGCCCGCAAAATGTTTAGAAAGTGGGCACAGAAAGCAGTACTAATTCACTTCAAACTCATGCTGAAGCCACTGTTTAACACCAATAACTATTTAGAAATTTAAAACGATGAAGAGTTTTTTGCACATTGTAAAGTTTGCTCTTCTAATGCAGTGTTTCTTAGGCTACTTTTACATTTACTTACTTGAATCCATCTCTTAAAAGAAATAAAGACCTAGTTCTCTCGATTACTACCTCCTCATTCTTTGAAATAAGGGGTGTCTTCTGTTCCAAGATATTGACAATTTTGCACATTAAGACCATTTTAAATTTTCTCCCTTCTTTTTCCCTCTGTCTTCCTGAGCAATACTGTTTTAAACGACAAAAACTGATTCTTAAGCAAAGTGTGAAGAGGATTTGATGACACATTGATCTTGCACATTTTCTGAGATTATTATAATTTGAATAGTTTTTCCTGAAAGATAAGAAGATAATATGAAAAGTTAAGGTTATAGCTAGGGGAAAGCAAGAGAACAGCACTACTTCCAACACCTTCTAGTTATGTAACTGCAGCATCTTGGTCAGCAATCAAAAAACTTAATAATGTTCTTGTAATGATGCTGCACTGCCTGGAGCAGTGGCTGTCTGGAAAACTATTTTTCTGCTATAAATCAGGGGCAGAGGGAGGGAACGGATGTTGCCTGCATTAATTCTAGTATTAATTTGGTAAATAATTCACTCTTCTATGTCTCATTATTGATTTATTTCCCACTGTTTGACACATCTTTCTGCAGGTGGTTCTAGCTAGTAAATCTCTGAACAGAGCATGAAAGACACTGTTTTTCTTTTCATTAAACTGAAACGTGAAGCAATAGATGTATAATAATAAGATATTATAATCAGTTCACATGTTTTACTACTCTGCTATTTCTATTATTACCCTGTAAGGCCCTTACTAAACATAGGGGTTTGGTAAGTGCCAATACTGTGTTACAGTATCAAACCTACAGACTTGGTAAGCAGCGAGAGCTGGAAACAGTGTTAAGGATGAGGCTTTTACTACAGTCTCCCTCAAAAATCAGTATTAAGTGAGCAGTTTTCACCATGTATTGATACTGCCACAAACCCTTGAGTTTTACTCGAACAAGGAGGGAAAACACCATGTGAAATGCTGTGTGTTGTTTCTGCCCAGTTCTCCTGCAGGTTAAGTGCTACCGTGAAATGGGAGTGGGGTTTACAACAGGTGAGCAGTGTATTTACAAAAATAGTTGTCAGCAGGAAGGGTAATGAAGAAATATGGTCTTATGTGGCACTTGAGAACCTCTGAGCAACAGGTACTGACTTGACTCTGAGTAATTAACTCTAACCAGAAGTGAGAGGGTCCACGGTGAGCAGGAAAGGCTGCAAACTGGCCACACTAAATCGTTACCTCGAACTCTGATCCAAGAGCATATAGTGAGGAGATTTATTCAGTCTAAGTCTATTGATCTGGAGTCCTGTTCATTGAGGAAAATTGACATAAATGTGGTGTATCTGAGCAGGATGAGAAAGAAGGAAGCAAGGGGCTTCCTGGTAAAGTACCATCTGTACATTGGGTGTTTTATTACTGGTGTCAGACATGCTGTGGAAAGACTGTTTCAAGTAAAGGAGGCTCATCCAGCACCACCTCATCTGGGATGCCTTGAGAGCTAGTGTTACTTTTACAGATAAATTATAGGTAGGGTACTGCTAATACCATATAATGAGCTGTGTAAGAGTAGGAGGGAAGCTGTTTCTCTCTGTTTGATCTCTGATATAGTTGTGACTAAAATTCCTTCTAGTGAACTGCTTCACTCAATGGCTGCTCTCAAGCACTTTTATATACACTTTATATACACTTTAGTCTGATTGGCATCATCCTGTGTTGATATCTAGATAATTCTAGCAGCAATTGAAATCTCATGCTGCAGCTGAAGGCTGTGACTGAGTGGCTGCTTGTGCTGGATGAAGAGGAGGTCTAGATGCTGCCAGAAGCTGCACAGCTGCTTCCTGATTTCCTCAGCTCCTAGCTCAGGCTATGGTAAGCACTGCATTTCCCAGTATCACCTCGTCCATTGGTCCCATTTTCCTGCCACCACCACCATTCAGAAATCCCATAGTGGCTAGAAACCAATTTCAGAACTACCAGCTGGTAGGAAGATGGTCTAGGACATGCAGCAATATGACTGATGTTTCTAATCAGAAATACTGAATGTGGGTCCTGCAGCTAATAACAAAAGCTGCATTGAGTTTCCCAAGATGAAAAAAATTCATCTAGGGGTAAGGCCAGTTCTGCACTATAGTGAAAGGACAATCCTGCTCTCTAGGATAAGTTTTTCCATGCTCTCTTGTATGCCAGATTGTACTGTCCTATGCATTAAGGAACAACTCCAACCTTTCCTGTCAAACACTTCAACTAACACAAATTGGCATCTACCTTCATAAAAAACCTGAGGTTGTCCTATTGGACATGTCCTTTAAGCATGTCCTGCTCTGTAGTTAATGTGCGACTTCTTACATATCAGACTGTGGCTTAAGGATGAGATAGCTGAAATCCTCCAAACCTCCCAGGAGTGAGGCTGCAGAGTGGAGCTGTCACCAGCTTTCACATCCCTCCGTGATTACAATCTGTGGATTTAGACAATATGAACTGCTTCTTAAAAAAAAAAAAAAGACTGGATTAGATTTCACATCAACACATCTTACCTAAGGTCAAGATTCCTTCATGTTGCTATTAATTTTATTTTTTTAAAATAGATTTTTGTTAAAAAAAAATCCAGAACAGTGGTGACCTACAGAGCCCAGCTGTCCTTTAGGCAAGGATGTAGCAACACTCTCTTCACTGACATTGTATAAGCATGTTTTAGAAAGGTTTGTGTTTTTATTCTCAGTTTTTTGGATATGTACCTTTATTGTCTCTATATTTTTGCACATTTTCCCAAAAGTAACTATCACAAGTCTGCAACTTAGAACTGTTTCCATGTGTTGCTTCCAATATCTCACCTTTCTCTCTCATTTAGTCAGTGTTATGCTGGCTTCTCCATGCTCTAGATGGTTCTTGGAGTATTTTGTTACCTTTTTTTTTTTTTTTTCATAAAACCATCTACCTGATTCACTCCTCTTACTTTCTTCTAGAAACACTTGTAAGAACACACAGACCAAGAATGCAATCTCTTCTTGGGTTTGATAAAAGCATGTGCCAGGCTGCACACATGTTGCTGGAGACTTCTCACTCACCCATTCATATGTTACCCACTTGTCAGATGTGTAGTGAGTTACCTAAGTTAAAAGGATCCTACTGCTGCAGTTGGATATTGTAATGCAGTTCTATTTATTTATCTTTTTAAAAAGTAAAATGTCCTGTTCATGAACCCAAGTAATTAGTTCCTTCCTTATCTAAGCCTCTTTCCATTAGAATTCTGTCTGAAAACTTTCTCCTCAATTTCTTTTCTTTTTATCTGTGTGCTTGGGCAAGGGGACATTCTTCTAATCTTCTTGACTTCTTTACTTTTCCCCTCAAATACAGGTCTATCTAACAACAACTTGCATTTGTCTATGTTTTGGTTTGGGTACATGAATAAACTTGGTGGTGGTTTGGTTTAGTTTCGTTTTTCTTTTCTTTCCTAACACATCCAAACATGAAAGGATGTTTATCTCCAGAAACTTCAAGGATTGGTACACAGCCTGTAACAACGCTTATTCTTTCCTGGGTTCTCATTACCTGAAACAGATGGTAGAGGAAAATAGGAGTCCTGCAGGGTGTGTTCCCTGAGGAAAGCCATTGCCTTTAGTGACAGCTGGGCAAATGTCAATTTCTGACTCATAAGACATACATTTCATTAAAAAAAAAAAAAAAAAAAAAAAGAAAAAAAAAAGAAAAATCTTATTTGGAGGAAACACAACTTCTCAGACTTTCCTGCTGAATAAAAATGCTGAAACTTCTGCCCAGAATTCCAAAATCAGAAGTTTTATTGTCCCACTTGGAGTCTTCACAGATACATTTATTTGTATATTCTCTTGTATATCCTTCCACAGAGAAAAGAATTTACAGAAGGCCTTGAAAACACCTCCCTAATGCTGGAAACCAAAAAAAATGCTACTCTGATAGGTATCAAAGAAACAACATAAATTTCATATTTAATATGGAAAATATGCTTGAACTAACATGAACTCTACTCTGTACTCCAAAGCTTGTGTATATTCTGGGCCTAAATATCCTCTTGTTCTTCTGTACATAATATTGGAATACTTAAAAGAAACAGGACTGTTCCAAATCAATTTGAAATTTCTTTAGAAAGCTATATTGAAGCTGGGATATAGCCTCTTACTATTACAAAACTAGGATCCTTCTCTAAAAATGAGACCAAAATGTTCTTCCTACTGTATGTATTCTGGTTTATAAATGCATCTAAAATGACTCAAGCATGTTTCAGTACACAAAGCTCAGCATATCAATCCAGGACTTACGTGTCTGCTACATTAAAGCATTTGCAATTACGTCTGAATGCTTTGAACAAGGGATCTGGCACAAAATTCTCATAACATCACTGAACTCGAGTCATACTTCAGAAAGTGGGGACAGAAGTTAGCCTAAAGTGTGATTTGATGCTGAGGCAATTTGAGAATGAAAATGTCTCCTCACTGATGTCCCAATATCTGAAAAAGCACATCAAGCTCTGAAGCAGCCTCTGTTCACTAATGTACCCTGTTGCTTCACCTTGAACATGGTGTGCAGTGCTAACTTGGTCCAGAGAAAGCATTTTGATCTTATGAGTTGTTTTATATTATTTTAGGTTCTTATAGTAATATCTGATGCAATCAGGGCATATAATATTAATACATTACTAATAATAATATAATCAACACCTTCATAATAATAAAAACACTGTTGTAATATTTGGCCGTGCTCCACTGAGGGAAGAACTTTGTTACCAAAGTCAGGAGAAGTTGGACAAGCTGCAGTAGTGGTAGAAAAAGCTAGAAACAGTAAACTCTCTTGATTCTTACAAAGGGCAAGGCTTTAAATTACTTTAAGAAGAAGTGATGATTAGAATAGGTTTACAAGGATGAAGTCCAGATGTCTTTGAAGTCATAAAGTCTTAAGTTTATTTTTTTTCTTACTGACTTCAGAAGAGAAAGAAATCCCAAGTAGAAGAGCTTTCAAATAGACAGTAAATTAACTACTGAAGTGGAACAAGGACTAACCATAAATCTACAGAAATTACTTGAGCACAGACAGAGTCTCCATCTAGATCAGAGAAGGGCTCAGATAAGAAAGCCAACAGAATTAAAGACTGAAGAGATGGACAAAGACCAGACAGATACTGGAATAAAATGTAATCAGATATATTTGAGATGTTAGAAATATAGGACAAAATCTTTACCTGGTGTAGTTAGCATAGCAGCACCGAACTACCTTTGCTGCACCGCTGTATGCAGCAGTAGAAGTTGGTCCTTGTGACTTTATTCAAACTCTTATATTCACACTGGAAGTGTAATGTATTCTTTCAATACCAGAGTTGCTGTGCAAAGGCAATATTAAATTTCACAAAGGATTTCATTTCCAGGCAATCTAGTAAATTAATGTTTAATGAACATACGAGTCTTTATAATAAAGAATATTTCTAAGTAATAGAACTTCTTCGATCCAGCTTCTTCTTAAATGGTTTATTTTTATAATAACAAAGTGGAAAGTAATGAATTAAAGTAAAGTTTTTACCATTCTCAGGTCTTTATTACAGCAAAGAATCTCTAGGATACAAGGTGCATCCAACACTCAAACCTTCAGTTGTTTGGGCCAAACAGGTGAGTTAGGCCAACTTTGCTCTTTCCTCACTAGCCTGCACCACATTTTACTCTCCTCCTTTCTCGTATTCCTCTTACACCCAAATTCTTCCAATAGTGGTCTTGTTTTTCCAGGCTCACTGGTGGGCTCTACACTGCTACCTTCCAGTTTCTTGATGACTGCATTAACAGCCCTCAAGAAGCCTGGTTTTTCCTGTAACTCTTCTTCGAAATCTGCGTGGAAAGAGCTAACGTGATAAAACAACAAATTATCTTAATAAAGGAAGAGTGACCTTACAGAACAAACTCTGGCTTTTCTGCAAGCTTCAGAGCCTCGTGCATCCCTGCAGCTGATAGTTTCCGGTTGATATTCCTATATCTGCACTGCAGGAGGTTGCGATAAGTTGTCCTCAAGTCTCGATTGAAGAAGGCATATATAAAAGGGTTAATGAGAGAGTTTGCATAGCCCAACCACAGAAATGTTCTCTCAACCCAGAGTGGAATACAGCTGCATGCCGTCCCGCAGATGAAGGGCCTTGCAGTTGAGAGGAGGAAAAAGGGCAGCCAGCAGACAGTGAAAGCCCCAACAATAATCCCAAGGGTAGTGGCAGCTTTCTGTTCTCTTTTAAAGATGGAAATGTTTTTCTTGTCGTGCTTTAGGAGTCGTGAAAAATTAGCACATTCTTCAGATTCCTTGTGCAGTTTTACAACTCCATTCATAGAAATCCCTTCCGTTTCTTCTAGGCGGGGAAAACCAGTAAACTTGTGTTTAGCAGCACTCCTCTTGGCAGCTTTGTAAATCTGATAGTACATGAAAAGCATCACTGACATTGGGATATAAAATGCAACTGCTGTGGAGTAAATGGTGTAGCCGAAGTCTTGACTGATCAGACAAACCTTTTCGTCATTTACATTTT
>NW_020955263.1:1321797-1330859 GCF_003031625.1 Empidonax traillii
TTCTAGGCGGGGAAAACCAGTAAACTTGTGTTTAGCAGCACTCCTCTTGGCAGCTTTGTAAATCTGATAGTACATGAAAAGCATCACTGACATTGGGATATAAAATGCAACTGCTGTGGAGTAAATGGTGTAGCCGAAGTCTTGACTGATCAGACAAACCTTTTCGTCATTTACATTTTGGGCCCAACCAAAGAGCGGGGGTATGGTGATCGAGGCAGATAACAGCCATACACACAGGATCATTTTGGCCATACACTTCCCGTTCTGCCTTACAGGGTACGTAAGAGGTCTTGTTATTCCCAGGTACCTAGAACAATAATGCAGAATTACCATATAGTGCAGGGTTTAACTGTTAAAAGTTATTTCGTGTAGTCTGCTCTAAACCAAAATCTTTGGCTAAGTTTTCTATTTCATATTTTTCAATACTCTCTTTGCATATATTTCCAAATTATAAATTCATTTGTCTTTCACGTTAAAATTTATAGTGTTGATATTTATAGAAAATGTCTTTTATTCCAGAAAGAAATCTCCCTTTGGCCCTAATGGACTGTGATTTTAACCAATCTGCACAATCTTCATGCAGGTAACTTTTTCTTTTTTTTTTGCTTTAAATGAAATCCTGAAACCTAAATTTGCTAACTTATGAAATCCTTGAGTATAGATGAATGTTCAGTCCACAAAGCCTATCGCTTTTTGTATTGAGTGAATGGTTAAGTTACATCAAGCATTCATTTTCATTCTTCTCATGTATTCAACAGTTAGGAAGATCCCTGCCACTATGCTGAGACAATGAGTTGTCTTTCTTACCTTCATGTTTCAGACAGGAACAAACTGCAAACATACACCAAAAGCAGATTATTTCAATACTACAAGATTCTTTTTATCATCATGTAATTAGAAAAGAATATATTTATTCAATGTCCAAACTTCTACCAAACAAAATAAAAATCTATCACAGTTCAAGAAGTCCTGGGGAAGAAAACACAATTTTACAGGTATGAAAAAAGGTTTTAATGTGTCCATTTTTTCATAGAAAAAAAAATATTTCCTATTCTGCAGTATCTTAAACTATGTATAATTTTCAAATTAAAAAATATAACTATGGCTCTATATAACCGGATAATAATATCCTAAGTTTGAATTTACTCTCAGCTACAGAGAGTTTGCTTTCTAGCTATGGGAATTTTCTCTTAGATGGAATCAGACGCTTTTTTTTTTTTTACATCTAACATTTTTAGTTTCAAATTTTGTTTCTGCTCAGTTGGAACTTGCCTATGACTTACCATTAACTTCTCATTAAGTCCTTTTTTGCTTCTTCCAAAAGAAAGAATTTCGAAAAAATCAGTGTGATTCACTTTGTTACTTGTAAAACAAATGGTTTCAAATCAGATTTCTGAAAAATGTTTTGGTTTCAGGAGTTACCAGTGTTTACTTAGTGAGGGTTCTGAAGGGTTACAAACAAGAAATGCAGTAATGTGATTAAAAATATTTTGGGGGAGCATGTTTTCTCTATTCACTTAGCATATCAAATATGAGATTTGTCTGGCTCTGGGGAATGCTGCATTGTTGATTTTACTGCAATGCAGTAAATCATGGCTGGTGCTCTTGCTTTGCACAAGCACCCAGGTATGCTACAGTTATGGAAGGAAAAAAAAGAGGCATCATTAAATGATCTGATGAGTAACAACAATTCTTCTCAACAATGTCATTGATTTTATATTGCTGGTATGACAAGTGTTGCACAAAGGACAGACCAGTTTACTGTGCCCTGCTCTCAACATGATGCACAAGTAAATTACAGTAGGCCAGTATTTGGCCAGTGAATCTGTGCCTGGAGCTAAGAACTGTTACTAAAATTGTCTGGGATTAAAGGAGTGCAATCCATGATGTCAGACAAGGCTGCTTCTTGTGCCCCTCACCATCAGTATCAGAATATGGTCATTGGCTCAGCTTCAGCGGTATTGGACAAACTGCAGAGACCATGGACTTTTCTGTTTTACAGCAGTGTGGTCAAAACCATTTGCACTCCCAAGGAGCCAAGAGTTTTTCAAGGTGCTCCAAGATATGGAAAAGCAGAGTTAGTGCAGTAAAGTTTCAGTTTAACTACCTGAGGGACAGATCAAAGTGCTTTAAGAAATGTAACTGCAGCAAGGGTGAGTTATTAGCTGCAGCCTCTCTGGGACAAGAGTGGCACCTTGTCATTAACATTAGTTAACCCTTAACATTAGTCCAAGAATAACACAATTTAGCTACAAAACATTGAAACGCATCCTTTGTGCAGAAAGACTACTTGCTGTTTACATTCTGTTGTTTTAAAAAAATCTTTTAAAGTTGGTCTGAAGTATGCGTTTTTCTAGCTAATACCCTATTGGTCACTAAAAATAACACACTTCTGAGGTGCACATTATTATGTAGCTAAAAAAGTTAAGCTGGGTTTCTGTAAAAATCAGATCTGTGGGCTGCATGCTCTGAGTGCCTACTGATGCATTCTCATGCACCAGAATATAACAAAAAGAATTCATGAAAGCATAAGTATACTGAAAAGAATTAAAATTCATTAGTTTTGCCCTGGCACCACTTTTTTTGGAGTCTATCTGAGCTTCAGAAATGCTATTTGAAATTAAAATACATTAATTATCATAAAAATACACTGGCATCCTTTCTGCCTTATTCATTTTGCTAAATGTAGTATGATAGGGGGAAAGAAGTCACCAGGCACAAATGAAAAATGTTATCTTTTAATCTCTATATATGAAATCCATTACCCTTTAGAACTTATTTGCAGCTCCAAAATAATGTAAATCACTACTGTTGTCTAATACACTGGAGAGTGTTCAAGACTTAGTAGATTCGTGAACTTCAAAAATATTGTGTCAAAATCAGTGTAAAAATATGCTCTGTAATGCTTAATCTGTAATTACTACACTGAAAAAAAAAATCAATGTAAATCAGCTGAGCTTAACATATTAAAGAATATGTACCACCTTGAGGTCTTATTGCTGGCAGAGAATGAAGTCAGTCCCTAAAAAGCCCATTTCATGTATCTCAGCTATCCCCCACGTGAAAGAAAAGTCTCAGACTTGTTATTCTGAGATTTATTTCTTTTACATGCCACAGATGTTCATTTTGATCTTTGTGAAGAAGAAACTGTGCCTCAGTTCTCACTTGTATAAGAAGGGCAATGCTGTTTGGTATTCTTTCTCCTCTGAATTTCATGACTATATAATTTTGCCAGACAGGCTTCTATCCATATTACACCCAGTACAGTGAGACCTGTGTCTAGGTAACTCCCCAAAAACAAAGAAGTGCAGATGAACAGCCTTTATATTTCTTATGAACTGGTCATGGCATTTCTCATTCAGCACTACTTTATGCTGTAGGCAGAACACTGAAGTGCAGGATGCTGTACCAGTTGGGCAACCCCATGAGAGGCACAAGACAGAGAGCAGTCAGGTCCTGCTGCCATTCCAAGGCTGCTGGGTGAGTGGAGAACAGTGAGAAGGAAGAATCTGGTTATTAGACTAGTGTCTAACAGATACAACAAAAAAGGACGATGAAAACCTTTTTTCTGCTACATCACTGAAATCTGGAGTGAGCCCCTCGCTCAAAGACCAGACAGCATAGACCAAAAATGGTGAAGGACAGAGTTAAATTCTTTTTAAATGTGTGTAAATGCATGAGCATGTCCCCATTCTGGGTTGGTTTCTTGTTATTTCTTCTGTGTCTCTTCTTCCTTGTAGGAGGATTGGAAACTGGATCCTTTGCTGCAGTCCCATTCAACTCCAGGGAGGAAAAATTACCCTGTGCCATCATTTCTGGAGCTCTGTTCAAACATGGGAGGGGGGAGACTAAAGAAGTCCCTCCTTTGTTGAGGTGCTATTGTCAGCTATTTTATACAATTGCCATTTGCCACATTCACACAATGAACACCAACAATGGAAAAGGTAAATGAACAACTCCTTTCTTTTTGCTTTATAAAATTCTGCCTCCCTGTAATCCAGTATTCTTTCCCAATATCTCTGAATTGTTACCATATGATGACAGCCAATTGTTACAGACAATTTAATGTAGAACTGTTATAACTGTACTGAACTGCTCCTGAGATCATTCAGTTTGTGGGTTTTTTTATTCCGGCTTTTCTGCCTGATACTGATGCATTGCAATGGCCACACAGAACAGTTTTTATTCTACAGGGCTAAAAAAGTCTCTATTGTCACTTGAACTGTAGACCACAGAGGCAGTTCTTACTAAGGTATGCTCTATATATTAAATGTTACAGTATGCATTAAGATGTAACATATAGATAATGGACTGCTATATATTTTATCTCTCAGTGATTTTTTGCATTGCTTCTTCCTCTCTTCATTTGTCTTAGTTATTTGCCCGTTTTGATGGCTGTGGTACCTTGGTACCCTACAGCTTGCACAGTGATTATCAGACTGCAAGCTGGACTGCCACCATGACTCACTAGAGGTGACTATAAACATGAAAGCTTGCAATACAATTTCTTTCTTTGTGAATATATTTATTTCATTCTCTAATCTAGGGAATTGTGAAAAGTAGTTTGCTTTATCTGCACAACGATGGAGTGAGTTCACAGAGCCATCTACTTATCATCCACTAGAATAACTTTCAGGAAGATCTTTCTCAACACCTACATATTAATAACTCTCCATTTGTGGCTGAATTGATTAGTAATTCTCTAGATGTAGAAGATGTCAATTTTTCCTCCAGGAACTAAAAATCAGGAGTGCCAGGCACTGCAGTTTTTCAAGTAAACCGGGCATGAATTTTTTGTGTGTATGTGTGTGGTGTGAACCTGATTGTTTTTTCAGCAGTAGAAAAGTCGATTTCCTTTTCTTTGTGGTTGTCATGGTTTAACCCCAGACAGCAGCCAAGCCCCATGCAGCTCCTCACTCACTGGTCCACCAGTGGGATCAGGTAGAGAATTGGAGGGCTAAAAGCTGTAAAACTCATGGGTTAGGATAAAAATAATTTAATAGGGAAAGCAAAAGCTGCACATAGAAGCAAAGGAATAGAGGAATAAAGTCACTGCTTCATATGGGCAGACAGGTGTTCAGCCATGTCTCGGAGAACAGGGCTCCATCACATGTAGGAGTTCCTTGGGAAGACAAACCATCACTCCAAATTCCCTCCTTTTCTTCTTCTTTCCACCACTTAATGTATTGAGCATGATGCCATTTTCCTGATTGGTTTTTATGTTCGTATACGTTATTCTATTTAAAAGCAAGTCCGAGGGACAGAGCGTCTCTTGCATTGTGTAAATACATCATCTTTGAAAAGAAGAGAACAATTTCTGTTAGGTGTTTTGACACAGCCACAACAGAAAGTTGAAAAATGGTGAATTTTTCATTACTATATTGGAAACTTTGAGATGGGTCTAGTCCTCACACCTTTTGAAATATCCAGAAAGCAAACTGAGACTCAACAACTACATTTAATTCAATAATAGAAAGAAAATAGTAATAGATGGTCCAATTTGTGATCATGTGTCCAAAACCTTTCTTTCTTACCTTCTATTATATGGCTAAAAGATAAAGAAAAAAACCCAAAAGGACTAGTCTCTCACTGTGAGCAGAGTCACAAAGCAATAGAAATCCTAACAGCTAGAAGCATTTAAATAGTTTTGAAGCTTCCTGCCCAATTCAATAATAAATTGAATGCACCGTGACATCAACATCTTTTATGTGACTTTCGTATCACACATGTAATTCCCTTGTCTCTGGTTTCCATGTGTTGCATAGGCAGATAGAATTCCATTCTGATTAGTCTGAATTTGTTTCTCAGAATTCACTGACTTGATCTAACAGATTCCAGAATCAGATTAGCATCTTTCACTGTCTGACTTAGCTGTTATGAAGCAAATTGGATTACTACGGAATAGAATTAGAAACATTGTACTGGAGATGATATAGATGGGTATTATAGTTATTTCTACCAGGAATCACAACATATTGTTTTGTTATCACTTATCATTTGACTTGGAGTTGTGCTTAACCTGGGGTTCTTTCAGTTCTTCTTACTTTTGTATTTTGAGAGTCATAAAACTGTTTTATTCCAGAGACACAATAATGCTTACTCCTTTGCTTTTCTCTTCTTTCTCTAGTACAAGAGCTTTCCATCTTCAATACATATCTCGATGTATTGTTTTCTTTGCCAACCCTCAGCTATAGAATCCTGTCTAGCGATTCACCTGCAGTAACAATTTATTCTGAAGAATGAGGCTGATCTACTGATTTTTCTCCAGTGGCTTTATTCCTCTCATAATCTTTCGTAACTTTTCTTATGTTTGATTCAGTTCAACATTAATTATGTTGTGATTGTGAGATACTTCACAAGAATAGGAGCAAAATGCCATTCTTGAAAGCTGTCCAGCATTTAGAAATATTCTTCCTAGTATAGTCATTGATCTAGATAATTTTTTTCCTTGTACTTCGATACATTAAACAATAAGTCAAATGTAAATGTAACAGGTTGAAACAATAACCAAATCTGTGCTTTCTCTTATGGCTATGTCAAACACCTAACAGAAATTGTTCTCTTCTTTTCAAAGATGATGTGTTTACACAATGCAAGAGAAGCTCTGTCCCTCAGACCTGCTTTTAAATAGAATAAGATGTACAAACGTAAAAACTGATCAGGAAAATACTATTATCATCACACATGATAACATATTGAGATGGAAGCAAAGGGATAGAAACATGAAAAGACCTAAGTCCTGAGACACGAGCATTACAGTGCACAGCTATGGTAGTATAATGTGATAATTACCTTGTTAATTATTACATGACAGTATTGATCCCTGTCTTTATGCAATACAGACTGGCCTCACAATCACATCATGATGACTGCCAGTTTATTGTCTTGGAAGAGGAGGGTATTTCAGAGGCATTTCCTTACCAGAAGTGAATGAAGTTACTGATTTCATTGCCTGTATTAAAACTTTTAGAATATGAATTGGGTCACTTTCAAACCTAAACATAAAGTATTGTGTAATGTTAGAGAGGATAAAACTAACAAATCAAACCAATACTCAGTGGAGAGAAAAAGACTTTGACTATTTCTGTGCTCCATCTAGTTAAATGCTGCATCTTTTCTATGTGAAGGAGTACACAGTTTATAAAAAATCTTAGCACAGTGGCCAGCTTCCACACCTTAACTGCATTTCCTAGAAGTGCTGGAAAGCTCTACTTCATCTTTCTCAGCTGATGTTGAATGCATTGATGTGAAAGATCTTAAATTTGTGTTTTGATATCTATTCTTTTAGATGCTTATGCTTCATATTTCATATAATTTCAAAAGTATTCTTATCGTTGAAACAGCGATACTTTAATTTTCATATTTGGAAGAATGAGAATGAAATACTTGTTTTGTTTTCAGTAAGGTTAACACTTTCCATTATTCCCCTTCTTATTTTAAATTAATTGTATTTTCTCAAATTCTTTTTATAATAGAATGACATTTATTCCCACTGCTATAGTGAGTACATGTTGAATTTATTCTACATAGTAAATGTTCTGACTTGATTTTGTTTTTTTGTCAAAAATCATTGTGATGGAACTCAAGAAGTGTAGGCTTTCCTGGCAGTAGGGGATGATTAAGTCAATCAAAATTAAATATCTATTCATTGTAAAGGAATGTAATTTGCATAGTACAAGATTCTCTTCTCCTACAGTTATTTTCGTTTCTCTGAACTTTAATGGATTTCTTCCTCTCATATTGTATAATTTTACAGCTTCATATTTTTCTTATTTATTTCAGCTAATTTTTTAATCTTTCATTTCACTCATTTTTATTTCACTTTCTTGCCATCTTATTTCTATTTCTCTATTAGCTCCATATTTTTCCTTTTTGGTTTTTGCCCACCAATCTAAGACATCCATCCCATAGACAGGGAGATGATTTCTGCTCTCACTCTAAGAAATACCTAACACCCGTATTACCAGAAAGAGAAGTGCAACATCTTTCCATTCAGCTTCTACTATCTTTCTTACATGTCATTTCTGAAACCATATTGCTCTTTCCTTTCGGACCTCAGCAAATCTCTTTCAGCTGCCCTCACCCTTCGTTTTCCCCCTGCATGGCTGACATGTCAAAGTATTTATCACCTGTCAGAGCCTTGTTCTCAGCTCCTTGACAAACCAGTTCGTCAGCCTTTTCTTTTCCACTGCAAATTGTACCCTGTGAAGAAAAGTCCCCAACATGCAGTTGCTAATGTTTACTTTGCAACAGTGCCTGAATGTTAAATAATATTGTATTTCCTACCCAATATTTTGCAATTATTCATATAAATATTCTATATTATAGACTGAATGCTCTTATTAAATCCCTTTGAAGAAAACAGTATAGGTATATTTTCCTTTTGCCTATTTTCACCAAAGACATAAAAAAGGAAGTGGATTTTAGCCCATTTAATCCTTCACCAGCCTCCTAGAAACTAGGTGCATTTGAAAACTGAAAAGGTTTTGAGCATGAATTATTTGGAATTGAGTTGCATTCCACAATGGAAGACTTCCTATTTTTAAGTTTTTCCAAATTTTCTGAACTCCAGCTTTGTGTGCTTCATCATCCCTAGTTTTCTGTATACAAGTGTGGTTTGCTTACTGAGTGCAATAGGATTAATTATATACAGAGCTCAAAAGTGCTTCTCACCCCACTTCTTGATAGATAATCTGTAACACTTCAAAAACTCTCTAAATCTGGGCAAGCCACACTTAAGAAGAATCTATTTTTCTTTACACTGTTCAACATTGTGAATGAATTGGAAAATTAAAAAATAATTTCATGCTTTTCTAAAAGAAAATGTATAACTGTGTTGGGGACACCCTACCCACTTTTGCCTTTTCATAGAATCATAGAATCATAGAATCATAGAATAGATTGGGTTGGAAAAGACCTCCAAGATCATCAAGTCCAACCCCTGATCCAACTCCAATTACTATAGCATGGCACTAAGGGCCACATCCAATCTCTGCTTAAAAACCTCCAGGGATGGTGAATCCACCACCTCTCTGGGTAGGCTGTTCCAATGCTTGATTACC
>NW_020955264.1:0-130139 GCF_003031625.1 Empidonax traillii
TATATATGTGAGAAACATTGGCTGGGAAGTGAATGAATTCTGGAAAGGAAAAGTAATGGGCTTGCTGGAAGTAGGGAAAGAAGTGAAATAAACAGCTACAGCAATCAGGACAGTGGTGTTATTCTACCCTTGTCTGTGAAAGGATAACTAGGTACATGCACTGAGAACTCTCTTAGTGCAATGTCTCAAGGCTTTTCTCAAGGCACTCTTAGTTTATGGGAAAGAAAGCTTTTTTTCCTAGACCAGCATTCTGTCATGAGCACAAATGCCTGATGTAAGTTGAATAAGCTTTACTACCTAGGGAAAATTGGAAACTTTAATGCATTTCATTTTGTACTGAAATGCAGTGGCAGTGTAAATGTTCAAATCACCCCAGGTTCATGGATATGAATCCAGTCACCCTGTTGTTTCAGTGAGTTGCTTATGGCCATCTTCAGTCAAGTAATTAAGAAGTGTTAAACTTATTTACCTGGTCAAGTGAAACCAAGTCCAAAGACTTAAAGGAATCAAACAAGGTAACAAGTATGTTAGCATACAGCTTTGCAGACTGTTTCTCATATCACTTTTATTTACTTATCTGACTTGATGTTTTTATAATGTGATACTTACTACATTAAACACATGTCATCAAGGTTTCTTAGGTGGCTTTAGTCTATTTCTTTTTCCAATTATTTTTTTCAGCGTACATTCTGCTTCAAAGTTCAGACTTCAAATTAATGCATTCCCATTTCAATCAGCCCCTTTGACTGTTTTTACAGTTGTTTTCTTTTTAATTTTGTCATGTTTACTATAGTTTTTCTATCTGGAGAGGCAGAGATTAGATTGTTCTCATTAGTCTTTTTAGTGTATTATCTGTTGAGTGAAATCTCTACATCTGTAAGTTTGTATCTGCACGTTTTAATGTTTCTTTTTTTCCCCATCTTTAATCTGGTGTATATAATTGTAACTAATACATCCAGGTCTAGTGTTAAGTACTAGTTCCTGTGTAGTTAAAGGATAAATTATTTCCTTATTTTAAAATTTTGATTTGCAAAACCTCAGAACTGGATTATAAATATAGAATATCTGTCTATCTCTATATATAAATATATATAATTCTATCGCATACATAGATAGATACAAAATTCTAGAAAATGCAGTTTTATTCTGATAATGTAGAATAATAGAATAAAAATTGGGGTTTCATATTTTGAATAAGCATCTCACCCTGCTGTCTTAAATTATTTTAATAATTTAAAAATAATTTTAGCTTTTCACTAAACAGAATGATTTGAGAGATTCTTATTGAAAGCTATACATCTACTCTGTCTTATGGAATATAGAGATGACAGATAGTGACCTCCTTTGTTGGCTGCTTGTTTTCCAAAGCAAAGACTTATGTGACAACGATGTTGAACATTAATTTGATTTCTGTTATACCACACGATGTGATGAAAATGCAATAAAAGCTATGGATGGATGTTTATTTATGTTAAGTGTACAGGTTGCTTATTGCACCATTGTTGCAAATCTTTATTTTAATTGTCAGGCGTAAGTGCTGCCACCATAGGGAAAAAGAGATTGTCCACAGTCTGCAATTTTTTTTTCTCTCATTGGTTTATAAGTAAGCTAATTTTCACTGAATACTGGTGAAAAGTCAATTAAATTGTCTCTTGACTACTTTTCAGAATGATTTATACTTTTAATTAAACTAGAGGTGTATTTTGTCAAATTCCTTCTGAATCAATATGTACCACCTTACCTACTAAATATCAATCTCTTAGATACAAATCTATAATTTTAAATGCAGTGACCTTTAACTGCAGTGTCTCTGTTCTTTGTAGGTTTAGGAAAATGGGGGTGAATGTTTAATTATGTTTAATTTAAGAAACTTGAGCAAAAAATAACAACTTGCTAATGCAGTGTTCTCTTTAGATTCTGAAAGCTTAGATGTACTGAAATGAAAAGGAAGACAAGGATACTAACACATTAGAAGGTTCCTGCTGAATCCAGAGGGAAAAATTCTTGTTGCCATAAACATTTACTTCCATATAGACAAGCAGTAAGAAGAATAAAGTTTAAAGTTTGTTATTAATTATTGATACTAGAAAGATTAGACTTTTCTCTGCTTGTAAGGCCCGTGAAGCATTGACACCTAGTGATTTGAAATCTCTGTTCATGCAAGTATTCAGAACAGGTTAGGCAAATGGGGTCTGAATACAATTGAGCTTTCTTCAGTGAGTGAGTTGAATCAATTAATTTTATGATGTTCTTGCCAGTTGAAGGTTTTTATAGTATTTTTGGTCACTAATTACGGAAGGCTCCATCCAGTATGGTTAACTCTGTATGTGAATCATCTAGCTGAAATCCTTCGGCTATAGCAGCAGAAATATTTACAATGTTGAGATTGCAGTTTGACCCATCTGATTTCTTTGCTGAGTATCGCAGTATACCTAAGAAGAAACAGAAAGCTAGAATTGGATGCCCTATTTTGCCAGACTAAACTTTTTGAGTAGCTGATTTATTAAAAGGAATTTTATATGCAAGGATCGGAAAGAATTAACTCCAGGGCAAAATATCCCAGAAATTTAGTTAAATTTCATAGCTCTGGTCCTTTAGTTTCAACAGCACAGAATTCTTCATAGTGATTAGAATTTATAATTTGCAACAGAGTTGTATGAACTATGTAAAGTTTGTTATGGCTTTTGGCTACACCAAAAGGGAGAAATTTCTGCCATTTTACATCATTAGGAAATGAACGAGTTTGATAGCTTCTCTCCAGCTGGAGCAGGGAAAGTTTTCTAACATGAGATTGATTCTTGGCAATGGCCTGAAAACAGAAGACTAAATCTCTTCTTGAATCTAATAGTTGTATCTCTGAAGACTAGCTGATTTTATAGCAAAAAAAAATCACTGTTTACAGGACAATAAACTGTGTAAATAAGCTTTGTGTAGAGGTATGGTAAGCTGTAATTTAACCTGATATTTAGAGATCCTTATATTTGTAGTTTCTATCATGCTCTGCTCCATTAGTAGCAGATACCAAAGGATATGATTCTTCCAAGTTTGTTTTTACGTTGTTGTCTTCATATTGAGAGTGACAAGATTGTAGAACTTAGACCAACTTTGTGCCCTTTCTGGATCTTGAGGACCTGTCTGTCATAACTAGATGAAAAATTACTGGTGTATGCTTTTTAGTAAGAATAAATGTAAGGACTGTGTTTCATCTTTTGCTAAATCAATGTCTCTCAAGTAAGATAAGATAGATTGTTTTATTTCCACAACGGTGGGAAAGTATACATAAGTAATATATATAATTTGTCTTGTGATACATACATATATGTTATAGCACATACTGAGTATGCCATAATTCCAGTTAATAGTTGTACAGTACCTTTTTAAATGGTACACTTTGGAAGTCTGCAAGTTCAGTTTCTAAATTTTTGGCCTTGTCATCTGCTTGCCTTAAACAATTTACTGGGTTTCTGGCTTTGTCAGCAGTGCTTTAATCTATCTTGACCCAATAACCTTTTTTATAGGTGATAACATTTGCATGCACTGTGCAGCAGTTTGTAAGTATACCTGTACATCCAAGAAAATATTCACATCTTTAATATATAATTAATGAAATATTCTACTAGCCTTGTTAAGTAGCACATAGTGGCCAAAAGTGGTATGAGTCATGACTGCAAGTTATGTCCCTATGAAAAGGTTGGAAGTGTTGGATGGAAAAAGAATCTGTATTTCACAATGTAAGAGGAGGGGTTTTTTTGTATGGAATGTGCAATTTTTAAATTTTTTTTTACCTGTCAAATTCAAAAGATGCTGACAGGTTTTTCTGCAAATCTGAGAAGTTTCAAGAGGCCAGAAAATGATGTCAGCTGTCAATTAAGCTGATTATAGTTTGATCTAAATTTCTGTGGCAATTTACTAAATTAAAAGATTAATATTTCAAAAAGCTAGTAGTGTATAAAAACAAAGATGCCAAAAATAATAGTTCTGCAACTGGAAACAAATTCTACTAAAAACATTATACAGTAAATGAAATTTATTTTCTCAGTAAAGGTATTTTTTGGTGTTCTGTGAATTGCTCCCCATATAATTAGTTGATATATTTGAGAACTGTGCTAAAACTATAGTGATCATGTACAATTAAGGGTAATTAAGAAAAATTACTTGAAAAATGCATACCTATTCAGAAACATGGAAAAAATCCTGTTGTAATGGAACACAGATAATAAAATATTATAATGTTACAAAATCATACTTTTATCATCTCAAGGTATAATTTCTTATGTGAGTGTTGCATTAAAATAAATTACCTGGTCAACTATGTCTTTCTGAACTCTCTGGAATCAAGATATGGGGCCTAATCTACATCCTTTAAATAGGCTAGGTGGTCACCCTATAATTCAGGTCTCATTGTTATGTTCAGTGCAACTATGAAGGTGAGTAAGGTAAAGGCAATTCACAATCACCACAAGTTCTGGAAAAAAACCTGCTTTATTCAGCAGAGATGCCTTTTACTAGAAAAGCAGCAGAAGGTGACTGAATAAATCACTCATATCAATGCATCCTTTATATTATCCATCTTCTTTTACTTTGGTTGATTATGCCTTCAAATCAGTGAAACTTGTGTGATTGAGGTCCTGTACACTGCATTGAATAATTCACCTCAACGTATCTGTGTGTTTATGAACTTTCAGTTATTCATCAGTTGTTAAACACTTCTGACATTTTGAAATTGCCCTGTATCGCATTATTTCATCTTCTTTTTTTTTTTGTTCTGTTTTTTGTTTGGTTTTTTCCCCCCCCCAAATACATTGAAAACTCAGGTTTGCTTTGAAAGCTTAAGTAAAATTATATGAATGAAATTACAAACTGCTTATTTAAAAGAACCGATTGGATTTCAGACTTGTTGCTGTAATTTGTATTTACTCTTCCCCCTTCTTCTCTTTCTCATCCTTTTTGTCCTCCTTTACAAGCATCTTCTTCCCCATCCCCAAGTAATACTGGTGCTATGTACAGTATTTTGTTTACAGTAGTATAAACATTTTCAGCCTGGGACTTCATTGCTGAAATAACTCACCTCTTTCATATCAACTCTTACCTAGGAGCCGTACAGCAGACTCATTGATGTAGGTTTTTTTCTGCATGGCAGCCCAGGCCAAGCTGTGGTTTCATTGCATGATGCAACTTCACCTTTTTTGGTTGTCTATGGGATTAATTATAATCTATTCTTGTATTGCCTGTGCATGCCAATATGCTTACCATAATGGTGTATACACTGAATGCAGTCTAGAGCATTAAGTGCATGAAACGCAATTTAAAAAAATAACATAAAATTAGAAATTTTGAGCAAATGTAAGTTATGCTTAGCAATAACTTAAGTTTTTATAGAATGAGTGGGACATAATATGTATCAGGTGTATTTATTTAAAATGTCCAGATATTACACTAGTTTATTGACTAGATGCACAATTTCAGTGTGGTCAAGATGAGGGGAAGAAAGAGTGTACTAACTATCCTGTTGTGACAATGGCTGCATGGTGCCAGTAGTATCAGAAAGATAAACCTTTCCCTGCTGTCAACTTCAGCAGCAGGTGACAGTGAAAAGAGGTAAGACTAAGAATAATCATTTATTAAAATTCAGAATTTGGGAAGAATTTTAAGCGCAAAAGGGTGGTGGGGTTTGTTTTTTCGTTTGTTTTTAGTGATGTTAAATAGCCTGCAAAATAATTTGAAATGCATTGAAAACCCCAAGGAAATTCCATATGAAAAATTGTAACAGTGCTTGAAATTTCTTTTACAAATGACATTGTGACCATCCTAAGCAATCTGTTATTCATATGTTCTTAAATGTAGGCAAATGAACCTTTCATCAGCACATTATAAGATATAATTTAATGCTAATCTTTTTTTTCCCTATAAAATGGTGAAACAGCACTTTGGGAAGTGACTTGAAATGTGTCTGAACACAATTTTGTTGTGCTGTTGATCAGTGCAAATGTTCATGTGTATGTGTTGAGATGTTATTCTTTGTGAACTTTTTGGTGTCAAAATTTATTTACAGATTTCAAATTAATATTCAGGTTGGTGAATAAGTCTTATTTATCTCATACATTTAACTTTGAGGGCCTGTAATAGAAAATGTTACAATGTTTGAAAAATGGTGATAGAAAACAAATAAATGTAAAGTGAAAATATGTTCTTAGTGTGTATTTTTAAGCAAGTAACTGAAAACGTGCAATATGTATTGAAAGCACTAAAAAGGGGAAGTAATTGCCTCAAGTCTTGTTATGCCACCCACATGGTAATACTATGCTGCCCTAAGAATATGGATTACTTAGGATTTTAATTTTTTATATTATTCCTGCAGTCTACTTTATGACAGTTGCACTGGTCTGGGTTTTTTCCTTACAATGAAGGAAAATTCTTTTAGTACTGTAAAACTGATCAGACACATCTATACAGCAACATGGATTTCTTCTTCCCGATATCAGTACAAAACAGATTATTATACCAGTCCTGTTGACTTTCCAGTAGTTCAGTGTATAAGATTAACTATGTGCCCGTTTTCCTGTGCACAGCAGCCAAGATAAAAAGGTGATGGATCGCAAACACATAATTACACAGAACATGCTGAGTTGGAGGGGACACAAGGATCATTGAGTCTAGCTCTTAGCCCTGCACAGGACCATCCCCAAGAGTCACACGATGTGCCTGAGAGTATCATCTAAATGCTTCTTGAACTCTGTCAGGCTTGGTGCTGAGACCACTTCCCTGGGCAGCCTGTTCAGTGCCCAACTACCCTTTAGGTGAAGAACCTTTTTCTCATCTACAACCTACAGTGATTTTGAGATAGTGATAGAAAAAAGGACCACTAGGTATTCAATTTTAACATTATTATAATCCTCTTCTTACACTGATGTAAAGTACTTTTATATCAGGCTTGTGATAATTGATTTGAGCAACTGCTACAGCTGTAGGCAATTTCTTATTCCATTTGTTAGTGGAGATAAAGTTACTACTAAAAAAGAAAGGCATAGTGTCATTAATCTGTGTAAAAAGGGCCTTGCTTTTCCAATTTAGAAAAACCACTGAGTGAAACTGTCACTAGACTCCAAGCTAATTTTCTTGTCTGAAACATTCAAGTATTTTCTTAATTTCTTCTTTGTTTGTTTAAACTTCTTCTATTCTTTTGGAAAGTAAATGTGACTATTCAGTGAGTCTTTCATAGAATCAGCACTTTACTTTAGGAATATGGTAATTTGCACTTAAGACAGTGGTGGCAAATAATCAGGTCCCACAGCTGGAACTGCTGTGATACGAACGTATCTAAGAAGGAAAATTTACTAGATTGCAGTTATATGCATGTGCAAATTAAGCCACAACAGAGGAGCTTATGGGTAGAGAAACTGTGTACATGTGTTTCACTTGAAACGGGTTTGTGCAATAAAGACTCTTCGGGAGTCTAGGTTAAAAGAAAGGGAAATTGGTAGAAGGAATTCTCATAAATGTTAATGTATGCTGGGAATGAACATGACCTGGATTATCCCTGCAGTTGGTTTGAGGCAGAGGAATTTAAACAGATATACTGTGATGATCAGGAAATAGTCAAAGATCTTAAATGGTTACTCTGAGTAGTTGAAAGGTTTTTTTTACTTCATCTTGCCTGTCCATTAGTCCCAGTAAAGTGTAACATATATACAAATACAGACTTCCTTGGGATAGTTTACAAGTAAATACTAGATGTCTCATAGTTTGGATTGGGAGTAGTTGGGTTGCTTGACCTTTGGCACCCTAAATCTATCTTATGTTTTAATTGACTAAGGTGCTTAAAAGAACCCTTATGCTGATGGGTAGATAATGAGAGGGAGAATCTTAAATTATGAAACCTTGTTTGGAGACTAATATATCTTCTAGTTTTATGTTGATTTTTTGAAGGAATGTACATGGATCATGTTATGCCTTCATTTGAAATAGGAAACAATATATCCTACCTGGTGTAATTATATATTAGTACGGCTATTAATACAATATGAATAGTTTTTTAGTAATAGATTTGGATCATGCCACTAAAAAACCTGACCAAATAAGCTGATCCAGTAATATAATGTCAGGTTTCTACTGCTTTGCAATACTTGTGGCTTCCATTGCTCATTTACATTAGTCACTGTTGTTAAAGTCAAATAATATACCTTAGGGTCAAGTTAATTACCATGCAGTAAAAACTGGATAGTAGCCAGATATTCTTCATCAAAGTATCACAGGAGAGAATTCCAGAAAAGATGGTCAGATGAATAATCTGGAAGTATTTTAACATTCCAGTTTATCTGGTACTCTTGTCATTTTCAGTTAGAGTAGTTCAATTTAAACTAAATTTCATAGGACGACATTCTTTTTTTAAAGTTATAGTATGTAAGCAAGAAAGAAATGTATGGAAAATATATTCAAAATCGTCTGTAAGAGTCTGTTATACATATTAAGCAGAAAATTAGAGCTCAACTCTTTGATGATATACAAAAGAAAAAATAATTTTAATTTGGAGTCAAGTATGGTAGGTGGAGAAAATTCTTATCCTTAGTCATTGTATGTATTATTTCAAAGAGTTCAATTAGATGAGGGAGAATTTAAAAAGTTAGACAACAGTATCAACAGAATAGAAGCATAATAAAAGACACTGAGATGGAGGAGTAGTTGGAGCTGGAAATGAATGATGATGGTGGGGTGATGAAAACTGAGTTTGAGGAAAGTGGATAGCAAATTGAAAAGCATTATTGGGTAACTTTAGGAGTTGGCAGCTGCAAAACAGAATCGTCAAATAGAGCAACAAGGAATCTCAGGGATTCACTCTTCCACTGCAAGGTAAGAGTGGCTATACATAAATTTATTCAAACAGACATTTGTCTAGGAGTTCAGTGGTTTGTAGGCTCTCTCCTACAAAAGGAGGAAATTTTAGAAATATCACATTTAGATCCTTCTATTGACATAATCAAATGCAAGGACTTTAAGTGGTCCATATAAACAAGGCTGAAAATGATTTACTGTTGTAAAAATCTGATATTTACTGTTCTCCCCAGAGAGTCTGCTCTAGTGTTTAGCTATATGTTTTAACTGGAAAAGTTTTATGCTTCTGATATATTTCTTAGTAACTTTATCCATTTCCATTTATTCAGTTCAATGTCAACATGGAAAAGGGATTAGTCTTCTTTTTGCATGATCATGTGACTTGTTTGCATTTTCATATCACCAATTGTTTTTTCTGGAGTAAACAACTGCAACACCTTATTACACCTTAACAAACTTTGATACAAAATATTAAGTAACAATTAGAAAAGAAGTAACAGAAAAGGGTCATTACAGTAGAAACATGCAGGATTGTCAACTTTAGTAAATAGGGTATGCAGTTCAACCAAACCTTTACATAATGCAATCAGCATACTAGATCTAACTGAAGTGGCTTATTAAAATTTGTCAAAAAAAAGTATTGTTAGTTGAACCAGTATGCTCATGTTTTTCTCTTTAGAATTTTAACAGTCTCACACAAAATCCTTTGTTTAAAAGTGTGATCCCTGGCATTGTTGCTGTATAATTTTCCTAGAATTGATTTGTCATCAGGGAGATTGTTTTGTCAAGTTACTGTAATGCTATTTGCAGTTGCCAGTGTTCTTAGCTTATGGTAAACAATTTAGAAATCTAACACAGAATAAAGTAATATGCTCTTTTTACTTATCTATGTGGTTCTCAGCAAACCTTTCCAAGTGCAGTTTTCCTAAATATGATGAAGATCTTAGCGGTAGATGTTGCAAGAAAGCACATTCTCTGCCTTCTATACCCTACTGAAAGAACTTAGAAGTTATGGCCCGTTCACTTATGCCGGTGCTAGCACTCAGTTCCTGGGTATTTAGCTGTTCTTCAGGGATCTTCCTTTGACTTTTGTTTCTGAAGTTAGAGAAGATGTATGCTACAGGCAGTAGCGAATGTACAGACACCCTGATGAAATTGATACTCTGTTTCCAGAGTTAGCAATTTTAATGTGAATTTTTTCTGTATATCCCAACAATTCAATATAAAAATATAAGTAAAAGTTTCTTGCTATCATGCTTGTGTATAAATTTGTGGTTGGGCTGAGAAAGATAAGAATTTGATTTTACTTGAGTGCTGTAGTAGGTTGGCTTATGTTTTACTAGGGAGTCTGTGAAGAAGCACAATATACTTAAAATTCATGGAAAACCTGAGAAAGAAAGATGAAAACTGACAGCATTATACTGGATTTTACTAAATTGTATTAGTTCATTTACATAAAATAACTACTAGCAATGTTGCTTTACTCTGCCACTTTGTATATTCTCACTTGCAGATAGCTTCTGTAAAAGTCAGTGGTGTTATGCCAGGCAAAATCTTGAAAATCTAAGATGAACATCAGGAAAGTATAGCTTTGTTGTAAAGTCATCAAATAAATTTGCCTCCTAATTTTATACATGGATGTGACAGAAGTTAAAATTAGGAGCTTCTATTTCTTTCCCAATGGAAATCCTTCTGTATCTTAGTTTCTGAACTGAATTAATTTTACATTAAAAACTGCCAAGTCACAGCATTTAAGTATGTCTTAAATTTAAAATAGTTAACATTCAAAGTGGAAAATAAAAGCAGCATGAACTTTTAAGCCCCATTCTTCATGATGTGATCCAGAAATATGAAGAAATCATAGGAAAAAAAAATATAAAAACCTCTGATTCTGAGAAAAATCTTTACTAAATGTTACTGGTTTAATTATGTATTTAATATATTTTAACTTAATACTGATTGGTCTGGCTTTGTTCTTGCTTGTTTCTTCTGACATTGGATTTTTTGTTCTAAAGAAGTATACGGAAACCTGTTCATTTTACCCCAAATTAGTCTAAAAGCTTGTCCAGGTTCCCCAGTGTGCTATGGAGATTATACAGAGGTACTTTGTTGTGGAAAGCATCTGCAGAATAGATGAGTCATGATGCATTTTTTTAATTAGTTTAGAAATAGAAGGGTAATATTCTAATGCCAGCTTTTGATCTGTCTGACTTTAAACAATAACAGAAGTTGTTGTGATAGAAGAATAAGGTGTAGTTGAACCAAGTCTAAGAAATTTTGAAAGATAGCTTTATTTTGCATTATTTGGCAGTTCATATTTTATTTTGATCAAATTTATATTTTGCTTATTTACTTTAAAATTGAACAGAGGATTCTGATTGTTGATGTAGTTCAAAGACAGCTTAGTGTGTATGAGCCTAAGATCATCAAAGCATTTTCTAAAGGAATTAAGCAAAGGAGAGTCAGAAGAGAGAATTGAAAGAAAAGTACTTGGCAAAGCCCCAAGAAGTTCCAGGATTTGACACTGAAATATGTTAGGAGCAGTAAGTTATCTCTGTGTGTGTAGGAGAAACAGTTAGCTGAGGATTTAGATGTAGGAGGTTAAGTGGTCAAATGGGACTTAAATGTATCTTTAACAGAATATTATAAGAAAATGCAAGAAATGGTTACATCATCATCCTTGGCTATCAGGTCATAACTGTCTGCAAAACTCAGTGAGAAAGAGGTTCCTCTTTCACTCACTATCTCCAGATACACAAAACCTCAGAGACATGTTTATAACTAACGTTGTAATGGTCCCATGGAGTTTTATGGACTCAAGACTTAATGCTGTGACAGCAAATTACATGGCACTTCTTCTCTTGCCAGAGTGAGTCTTTGCCTTCACTAATGCCTTGTTCTGATCCAGCTGGCTGTCCTTCCTTTTTGGAAAGGAAACCAACTTAACTCTTCCTGCATATCCTGCAGCATTCACTGGAAATGGTAATAGCAAAAGGTTCCCAGGTGGCACATCCCATCACGTCAAAGGAGAGTGGAGTAATTTAGAAGTTATTTGCCATCAAAAACTTTATTGGTGTTATTCTAAAATAAGAAGGCATCTTGCATTTAGAAGATGAATAGAGATACTGGAAGAAGATGAATAGACATACTGCAAGAATATTTTTTTTTCTTGCTGGGAGACTCAATTGGTTAAGAAATGAAGTAAGAAAAATTATGTATCATTTTGAGATGTTTAACATATTTGATTCTTATTTAGCCTTGGTGATTTTTTTTAATGATGGCATTTGTTTCCCTAGGTATACATTTAACAGGCATTTGTGTTAAGAATTTTGCTGTTTGTTCCTACTAGTTTCAGTAAAGAAGATTTTAACTGCTTATTCCTTTCTGATCTGTACAACAAAACCATACTTAAAGGAAGAAGCTCTTTTGCATTGAATGAAAATTGCATTTACTAAATGATACATGGGGCTTTTCCATAGTTATTAAGAATTTCCATAGTTATTAAGAATTAAAATATATTTTTATCTAGTTTCAATAATGGATTTGACTTTTCCTCCACCATTCAGAAAATAAATTTGCTGACTTCCAAAAACTCAAATTGTAAATTAGGAAAACTTTGAATTCCTGAAAGCTTTAGTATCTTCTTAAAGATCCAAAGCTGTAGCAGCTGTTGTAATATTAACATCAGAATTTTCCTGAATTTACAGTAGAAGTAAATTTCTTCTTTTGTCGTTTATCGAAGTTTTACATAGAACTTCTTATCTTCAAAACACTTGGAAAATTTTATCTAGGTTAATATGTCTTAAAATTAAAATTTTCTATTTTGTTTTAAAATTATACATAGATAAAAATTGACATCTATCTTCATCTTCGTGGACCTTGTCATTAAAAGGAAAAAAACAAAGAGGCAAAAAACTATTAGGAGCAGACTGACATGATGTGCCAAAAATACAAGAGTCCACTTCCTTACCTAAGAAGAGTAGAGAACTATCAATTGCATACTGGATAGTTATTCCAAGTGCTGAATTGGGTGTGCAAAACCTTTCCCATTGCTGTGGGGAACATTTTATGCAAAATCATCCAGATAGATGTCCCTATGACTGTAAAGCTGGTCTAAAGGCAGAATGAACATAGAACTCCTTTCCCTCACATCTTTATAATCATAATGGCAGTGACTGCACTGTGACATAGTTTGTTATCCCATGCCAAGGCTTTGATCTGGTTTGCAATGGGCTTTACAGCTCTTGTCAAGAGGTGAAATGATACAATAAAAAACACTCAAGATGTTTTCAACTCTGTTGCAATTGTAAAAATCCTGGAAAAATTCTAAGAAGGCTTCTTCTGTGGGAAGTTTTATATTAATATACTTAAACAATTAATTTCAGAAAATGCTAAAAAAGCATACTATTTTTTCCCTCTCACACTCATTCTATGACTATTCAAAGAATAATTCCAGAAGAACCATTTTAGTGCATTAGAAGCATTTTAAAGGAACCAGAAATAAGTGAGAATAATAAGTAAATACATGATGTAAACTTGTGACAAAAGTAGTTATTTAATCAGCAGTAAATTCCTTTGCGTTGAAGTGACAGGTGGTGCATTCTGCAGCAAAAGTGTCATGTAAAGTATTGGCTTCACTGTCAGTTGCAACAAACGTTTAGGGATTCTGGCAACACCTTGTCAAAATTTGGCCCCATCTCTATGAATTTAAACTGGAGTAATTTTGTTACTTCTCTTGTAGTCACTCTTGCTCACTGAAGTAGTTTATGCCTGTGATAACTGTAATAACTGGGCTTTATAACTACTACTTTTGTTGTAAAAATTGTGCAAATTAAAGATCCTCTTTAGAAGTGCACATAAATATGAGAGAATAATAGAATCATTATCACTAATGTTAGAAATGACCTTTAAGTCTACTACTAAATGATGTCCCTGAGTGCCACATCCACACATCTTCTAAAGACCTCCAGGGATGGTGACTCAACCACTTTCCTCAGCAGCCTATTCCAATGCTTGACAAACTTTTAGTGAATTTTTTTTCCTAATACCAAATCTAAACCTCTCCTGGCTCAACATGAAGCCATTTCCTCTTGTCCTGTCACTTACAGTTGATAGAAGAGGCCGACCCCCACCTTGTAATGTCCCCCCTTTAGGGAGTTGTAGGGAGTAATAAGTTTTCTGCTGAGCCTCCTTTCCTCCAGGCTAAACACACACACAGCTCCCCCACCCACTCCTTACAGGATTTGTGCTCCAGACCCTTCAACAGCTTTGTTGCTCTTCTCTGGACATACTCCAGCACCTCAGTGTTTTTCTTGAAGTGAAGGGCCCAGAACTGGGCACAGAACTCGAGGTGTGGCCTCTTCAGTGGGACACTGGTACAGCGAGAGGATCACTGCCCTGGTCCTGCTGACTACACTATTTCTGATACAGGCCAGGATGCCATTGGCCTTCTTGGCCACTTGGCCATGCTTCTGGCTCATGTTCAGCTGGCTGTTGACCGGCACCCTCAGGTCCTTCTCTGATGAACAATTTTCCAGTCACTCTTCGCCTAGCATGTAGCACTGCATGGGGTTGTTGCGACCCAGGCACAGGACAAGGCACTTGGCCTTGTTGAACCTCATATAACTGGCCTCAACCCATCGATTCAGCCTTTCCAGATCCCTCTCCAGAGCCTTCTTACCCTCCAGCAAATCAGCACTCTCACCCAACTATGTATGGTCTGTGAACTTACAGAGGATGCACTAGTCCAGATCATTGATCAAAATATTAAACAGGACTGGCCTCAATACTGATACCTGGGGAGCACCACCAGACAGCAGCTGGATTCACACTTTGGGCTCTGCCTTCCAGCCAGTTTTTTGCCTTGCTAATCCAAGCCATGAGCAGCCAGTTTCTCCATAAGAATACTGTGGGAAATGAAGTCAAAGGCTTTACTAAAGTCCAGGTAGACAGCATCCCCGACCTTTCACTCATCCACCAAGTGGGTCACCTTGTTGTAGGAGATCAGGTTGGTTAAACAGGACCTGCCTTTCATAAACCCAAGCTGGCTGGACTGGATCCCCTGATGTCCTGCATGTGCAGTGTGATGGCACTCGAGATGATCTGCTCCATGACCTTCCCTGGTGCTGAGGTCAGGCTGACAGGCCTATAGTTCCCCAAATCCTCCTTCAAAGACCTTTCTTTGTAGATGGATGTCACATTTTCTAACTTCAGTCATCTAGGACCTCTCCAGTTAACCCAAACTGCTGGTAAATGATGGAGTGTGGCTTGGTGAGCACTTCTGACAGTTCTGTCAGTACCTTTGGCTGGATTCTATGTGGCTTCATAGACTTGTGTGTAAATGGTGTAGTAGTTTGCAGACCATTTCCCATTGGATTATGGGGGCTTCATTCTACTCCCATCCCAGTCTTCCAGCACAGGAGGCTGGATGCCCAGAGAGCAACTGGTCTTGCTATTAAAGACTGAGGCAAAGCAGGTATTCAGTCTTCTCCTCATCATTTCTCACTAGGTTTCCCCCACATCCACTAAAAGGTGAATATTCTATTTAGCCCTCCTTTTGTTTCTAATATTCTAAATATTCTAGAAACATTAATTGTCTTTTCCACCAGTAACCAGATTAAATGTTAACTGGGCTTTGTCCCTTCCATTTTTCTCTCTGCATAACCTCACAACATCCTTGACGCCCTCCTGAGTCATCTGTCCCTTCTTCCAAAGGTGATACACTCCTATTTCCTGAGTTGGAGCCAAAGTTCTCTGTTCAACCAGGCTGATCTTCTTCCCTGCCAGTTTGTCTTTCAGGACATGAGAATGGCCTGCTTTTGCACCTTTAAAATTCCTTAAAGTATGTCTGACTTTCCTTTGTCCTTCAGAACTGCCTGCTATGGAGCTCTCTCAACCACTGTCCTAAACAGGCCAAAATCTGCCCTCTAGGAGTCCAAGATAGCAGTTCTGCTGACTCCCCTCCTTACTTCTCCAAGAATCAGAAACTGTCTTTTGAGATAGCTTTGCCCAAGATGACTTGTAACCATCACATCACTCACCAGTCCTTCTCTGTTCAGAAAATCAGGTCTTGTGGGGTGCCGTCCAAAGCTGCCTCATTCACCCACTGTCCCACAGTTGTTGGACTATTGATCCTGCCCCTTTTTTGCAATACCCCTTGCATTTATAGTTACATAAGTACTATAATTTTTATGAAGTTATATTAAATCTTTCTTGTCATTGCCAGTATGCTATTTAACTGATTTTATCATAGTTTCTTCTGGGGTTTTTTTATGGTATAAATGTGTGAAACCATGCTTACATGAAAGAAGAATAAAAACATCCCTAGCAGTCTGTTGCTTTCTTAAAACTGAAACCTTTGCTTCCCTAAAGGATGTAGAATATATTATTAGTCTTGGAGAGCCCAGTAGATTACTGTCTGGAATCTAACAACTATAGCACTTCTGGTTTGGGGAAACTTGGTATTAAGATAAGTTTCAAGTTGGTTTCCTGTCTGCAGCAGACTGAATGGTGCAAGGATAAACGTCAGTGGCCATATTTTTATCTCAGCTCAAATGTGAGCTACTGATGAAAACAAAAAAAATCTAAACTGAAGAATAATTTCTTTAGTGGCAGGCCTTTCTGACAAAATCATGATTTCAAGTAAAAAGAAAAGGATGTTGTGTTTGTCTTTGAAATGGTTAACTTAAAAATTGATAGAGTCATGATCTCTGAAATGAGGGAAGATTTAAGGATATGACTAGCAGAAATAGCAGTTCTGGTTTTAGGTAAATAAGAGTCCCAAATCAGAATTGTGGTCCACTGCACTAAGTGTTTGGCAAACAAGATGAAAATGTATTATACATTAGCTAATTTGTCAGGTCTTGTAGGTTTTTGTAAAGGGTAATGACATAAGAGTACAGCTGTTAGCTGCAACCTTAGCTGACCTTGTCTGACAATCATGAAAAGTACTAAATAAATGTGGAAAAAAAGCGCTCTCTATCCTAGTTATAAGTCTCTGCAATTCCTGTAGCTTCAGTGAATTTTTACAGCTTTTGCAGGAACCTAACCTGGAATTAAGAGTCCAAGCCTCTGTGTTGGTGCAGGGCTGTTGAATTTGCTTCCGCTGTACTTGCTGTGATTTCTTTTGGTAGGGTGCATAGTGACTCAGTGTGTGACCTACCTTATTTTGACAAAATCCTTTGCTCTCAATAATTCCATTAAAAAAATGATCCAGTTGGGTTCTCAGATTACATCCACTGTTTTTGTAGCTAAAGCTATATTTATAAAGTGTGAGGTACTGTCTGCTGTGCTATATGTTGACATTTGGCTTCTATTCCCTTCTGCCTGCTTGTGTAAATCAGTTTTATTTGAAGTGTAAAAGAAATGTCTCATAAGTTCGATGTCTTTGCAAATAGCCTTTGAAAAAGATTTTAATAAAATTTCCTATAGCAATGCAGCTTCTTAAAATACAAAGCTATTGTATATCAGGGAGACTTTTGCTATATACATTCATGCATCTAAAGACAGGAGAGGGCATGCTGTACTTAACTTGTTTGACCTGTAATGTATACAAGGAATGAAAAATTTGGCTGCATGTGTAATGACCTGGTAGTCCAGACAATATCCTTTATACCAATTAGGTAACTGACATTCATAATGCATAGAATCTTGCTTGTAGAGCAGTCTAGCATTATATTTGCAGAGCTACTGCTATACTAACTGGTATTACATTCACGTTCAGTGATTTATTTGACCTGGAAAGCCAACAAATTTCTGCTTTTCTAAAAGGATATTTTCTAGGGCTTCAAATGATCAAATGATCTGTGTTCTAGTTTCCCGTTTTATTCTAACTGTGATGAACACGTGATCATTTGCAATATATGTGTGTATATCTATGTATATATGGTGGGACATTATGTACATATAGTATATACATCAGCATATATTGGGACATGATTTTCATGTTGGTATGTGACTACAGTACTGGACTGTGGCTTCAACATCCTATTTTAGAAACTTCACAAATAAATCACTAATGATACTTGTGGAAGTTATTGCCTCCTTAGAGGAAAGTATACCTATAAAGTACCAGTTTGTATAGAGTAAGCTTTGGATCTGTCCCACTCTTAAATAAAACATAATATAATAAGCTATAATTTGCAATGGCTGCTTGACACACAGAAGGGTATTTTAAATAACCTGCATGCAGAAATTAACCCTTAGAGTACTGCTTCAAATTCTTCAATTTATTTTGTTATTTAATTTCACCAGTGGGCTATGCTGCTTTTCTACTCAGTTCATAGTACTGTATATAAAGTACATTAAATAGCCATACCAAAAAAAAAAAAAAAAAAGTGAGAAAAAAGGAAAAAATACCCCAACTTCTTATAAACAAGGGATGCTACAAGACTAAGTACTCCAGGTTGCTAATGGGTAATGTATTCCTAAGCAACTACTTTTTTGTTAAAGGTTTTATATTATGACATTAATTAAAAGCATGTAATGTTTCACTGTAGCTGTGTGCTTGTTAGGTTTTTTTCCTAAAGTATCATAGGTGTGTCTATTTTAGAAAGAAGTCAGTTCTTTAAGGGTTAATGTGGGGTTAAGGAATCCTGAGGTATTCTCCTGCTTGTCCTTTCCTAGGGGTATCTGCATGTTAACTCTCAGATATTACCTGAATAGGTGAATATAAACACTGTATGAATGACTAACTGAATGAATGAAATAATTCCTTTGAAATGCTTGCTTGTATCCTGTAAATGACTGGAAAACAGAAAAATTATTTCTGAATCAAGGTCTTTAATGAAATGCATACAATTCTCAGCAGAGTAGAAACTCATATACTGACGATTTATTCTGATTTCTTTTTGTTTCAAATAGCCCAATAGAATCCTGCCAGAATTTCTACAAAGATTTCACATTACAGATCGACATGGCTTTCAATGTGTTCTTCCTACTCTACTTCGGCTTGCGTGTAAGTAGTGTGTGTGTTTTTGATAGCATGAGGCAGCAAGGGAATATAGTTTATTAGATAGGAAGAGTCTTTGAATGCAGCTTGACTCTGATGGCTCGACAGAATTAAGCTAATTTCTAAAGTGCAGGATCAAAACATTTTATTTGGAACGTTTAGGTAATAAGAAGAATCTAAGATCACTAAGGACACCAACAGTTCATAAGTGAAGCTGTCCCAGAATGTTCTTATGTGATAGAAACTGAAAACTCTAACAGTTCAGTGCTGGTCAGTGACATGAAATTTAGATTCAGTGTTCTCAATGGTGTGATAACTACTTCAGCAAAACTGGTTGATCTATTCCTCTGCTGTTAGATATGTCTTTGGCAGTCAAAGGTTGAGATAACAGGTGCTAGAGCTGCTGTATGCAGTTTTGTATGCATCCACTTTCACAGACTGGTAATGAGTGTTTGCATAAGCTATAAATACTGCTCAATATGCTGAAACACAGAACCTTAGATTGTACTTGTCACTTACTGCAAATCCAGTAATGCTGTTTCAGGATCTAAAAGTTGGTACATCTGAAACAGGTAGGCACTTAGTAAACTTTGGGCTAGTAATGCTTGCCATTCAAGCTGTTTACATTTGGTTGTGGTTTTGTTTTTGTTTTTTTATACACTTTGAAATCCAATTTTGCTTCTTAATTGAAAAATTAGGGGAAAAAGGCCTTAAACTTAACAGAACTACAAGGAAATCATTATGTGAGGAGAAAGCCTGCTACATTGTTTTTAAAATTTGATACAAATATTGCCTCCTGATCTTTCTTTGTCCATTTTGTTCCTGAATCATAGGAACCCCTGTGTCACAATGATAGTTGTGTTCCTTCTATTTCACTTCTGACCAATTTAACCAACTTTTTCTGAAGATACAGTAAAGAATTATGTTGCAGATCTAGGTTATTTCATCACCTAGTCTAGGTGCAGTGTTTATCCTTTAGCTAAATAGATAAATTCCTTCAGTATTTACACTACTATGAATGCATTCTAAGCTGTATTTTAAAAGCATATAGTGTAATAGCCCCTAATTCTTGAGAGTGGGGCTTTAGTGGACATCCATAAGGCTTGCAGTATAGGTTGACTTTTTAACATAACGGATTCAATGCATGGTAGTTGTGAACCTCCAAGAACCTTTTTTTAGAAGTAGCCAAATCTATTTGTACATTTTGTGCTGGTAATAAGGTTGTATCTTCTTACCAAAAGAATTAAAATTACATATTGTAATTATAATTACATATACACCCTTACTCAAAGCAGTAACTTCGGTTACTTCACATTATCAAGTAATAGAGCACTATAAGAGAGAAAATACTGAGAGGTGATGTTAATACTTTCATGTCTGCACTGTATGTTTTCTGAAAGAGAGAGACAGTTCTGTTGACTGCACCCTGGTCCTGTGGACTGAATGCTTTAGCAGTTACAGTGAGATGCACTGCCAGAACTAATTTTTTTCAGTTTTAGTTTCAAGCACAGTAAGTTCTTGTGTTATCCAAAACTGTTTTGTGATGCAAACTGAGGCTATGGTAAGTGTGAATGGTAACTATTCACTTCAGATTGGTGTTCTTTATCTAAGTTAAAATGCTAACACAGGTGTACCTTCAGATCTGCAGGAAGTCCTGATGAACTAAACAGTTTCTGAGGTAAAGGTGATACTTGGTTGTGTGGACTCAAGAATTGGATCAATAATGAATTTACTACTTACGTAATATGCACCTCTTATCTTTAGGTATTGTAGTGGTTTAGTTTTTGTTTTTTTTTTCTCTGATAAATATCTCATGTGAGGACTCACTGGCAAAATAAAGATTTTGAAGAAGTATTTTAGGATCTCATTCTTTTCCATCTGTTCTCCTCGAAATTATATGCAACTCAAAATCATGTAAATATTGCCGTATCTTCAGTTATAGAAGATATTTGTGTTCAAACACACATATATCCATTTTAAAATCTTTGTTGGTTAGTATCCAACTATGTGAGAGCTTGGAAATGAAGCCTTCAAACTTCTGATGAAGACAGAGTCTAAATTACATGAGTTAGCATATTTTCAAGCAATAGGGTCTGGCAGAGAAAAGGAGACTGTGGTAGTAATCCTTCTTTGAAAGGGACAGAATTATGCTAGTGCTTTTAAAAGACAGCATCTCTTCAAGCATGGTAGGATTGCTTCTGTAACAAAATGGGCTTTTACTAGTTGCAAATTACCTAAATGAATAAAGTTGCAGTACTTACACAGGGAAGTGTAAGTGACCTTTACAGTCAACAGACTGTTTCAATTGACTTTAATTTTTTTGAAAGCCTAAAAGTTGTGCCCTATGAAAAGATAAAATGATGATTGGAACCTATATTGTAAGTTATGAAAATATTGATCTGACATCTTAAAAAGCTTTTACTTTCAAATATTTTGACTACTTCTAAATTTAACAGAAGGGAATAGAAATCTTTTGCTGAAACTGGATATATTTGTTCTGTTTTCATGCTGGAGCATTGATATTGAGTGATACAGACTAGCAAAATATCAATTTATTTTCTGTTTTGAGTATTCTCTGAAGCAAATGTTGCTCATGTTTTTGGTCTTATTTTTAAATATGATTTCAACATTTTTGACATCAGTACAGTCTCCTTTCCAATATTTAATCTGGCATTCCAGCAAAGTTGGTATGCACCATAAACTTATTCTGTCAAAGTTTTAAAGTATTTCTAAGGCTAGGAAATAAAGTGAATGAGGTAGCAATTTTCTGTATTTGCTTTGAAAGAAACTCAATGAATATTCTCTTTAACTCAAAATACAAGCACTGTTTTTAAATGTGTTAGTCAAAGTTTCAAGACTTAAATGAGTAAAACTGCTCCTGTAAATGTCTTCATGATGCACAAAAATTTTATATTTATTTGTATATTTAAATTTCATATTTCTATAAAGCAAAGGTTTTGTTATGTTTTAATTATTACTCAAATGGGAATAATAGTTTGACCTTATTTAAGCACAGAGGCAAGTTGATGTCCTTGTCGTCTAAGTTTACCACTTTCCCTGGGCTGACTTCATAGTCAGGAGAGAGGAATGACCATGTTTATGGCATAGTTCTAAGGACTGAACTGCTGGTGTAGTCCTGGACTAAGCCTTGTAGGAGTCATCCTGATGACCCTTCTGGACAGATGATAATAGGACTCTTTGTAAACTGTTATGTATTTTGAAACTTGTCAGCAGCAAATACATGATGAAACTACTACTAGTACATTTGGTGTGCTAGAGTAGAATTTGAAATATTTTATACTTGCCTATACTTCTCTAATAATACTGATACATTACTAATAAATGTGAAAAACTATTTTTAGCACAGATATTACAACTGATCACAGATATGATCTACCTCTTCAGTTGTATCTTTCAGTTTAATACCAATGTGATTATCAAGCAATACACAAGACAAACTTCTTTCTAGTGAAACATGTTTTGTCTGGAGTGATTTAAAACATCAATTACTACACCCACTTTTAAGTTTTGTATTTTAGAACAGAAAATATTTCACATAAATGCAATCAGTGTGAGCATAATCTGATTCTTTTATGTCTCCTTTTTTTCTTTTTCCCCCCCTCCAGTTTATAGCAGCCAATGACAAGCTATGGTTTTGGCTAGAAGTTAATTCAGTGGTAGATTTCTTCACGGTCCCTCCAGTGTTTGTGTCAGTATATTTAAACAGAAGTTGGCTTGGTAAGTAAAATAATTCTTCCTTTTAATAGCTGTTATAAAATTACTGAAACTTTGCACATTTTGATGGAGAATTTTTTCATCTTGTGTCATTGCATAAACAGAAGAATAATATGACAAAGTTGTTTTTGCAGTGAATGTGCTAATTCAGTGAAAAGGTGGGTTTTGTCAGAAAAAGCACTTGTCCATTTTGTTCTCAATTTATTAATATAATCTTCTCTAAGTGGTGTAGAACTCCAGCTTGGAAGTACTGTGTAACATGAGTCTGGTTTAGAAAACAGTGAATTTGATGTGGTTGTCTCAGCTTGCAACCTGAACAGCAGGTGATCCTTACCATTCATTCACTGAATTGGATTGCCATGAATCATTGTCAACAATGAAATCAACAAGTTTTCATTGCATATTTTGAGCGAATCTGGCTAAATTTTAAATCAAAAGGTTTGGGAGATATGTTTAAATACTTGAAATTTGTGTTGGACTGCTAGGAATGCATTAGAAAAAGTATGCCACATGTAAAAGCGAATACAAAATGAGACAGAGGACAAATCAATTAAAGAACATCCACAAAGTGACATATGAGGTTTCTTGTAAAAATTGCATATGCTCTCTCATTCGGTAAAATGAAGGTAAAAACTTGAGGGTTTTTATTCAGTGAAAATTTCCTAAAAATGGCATATTCTGTGAATGCAATATCTTTAGACAATGTATGAAACATCACAGTTTGACAATTCGTTTCTCCAGAAATACAGGCACTCATTGTCCCTGAAAACTGAAGAGTGATTTTCTTAAATGTTTCACATGCAAAGGAAAATAAAACAGAGGGTCTTAAATAGTCTTGTAATATTTTAAACTTTATACAGAAGTTTAAAGATACAAAAATTATTGATGATTTACTGTTTTTTGAAAAAGATCAATAAATGTATACCCCAGTAAAGGTCATACTCTATATCGGTGGTTATTAGTATACCAGAGAAGAAAGCAGTAAAACAGCCAGAAAATACTACCATACATCCTCATACGATTACTGCTGTTGTGTATGGGAAACTAAGTAAGACTTTTTGAAAGAGAAAATGTCATACAGTTCTCTATTAGAATAGGAAGTAAGATTTAAAAAGAAAGTATGGAAATAAAAACCACGCCTATGTCTAAAAGAAAATTGCTGATTTCATTAGCTGTAATTTAATCTCAGATTCTTTGCATTATGTGAATTAAAGGGATGAATTTTCACACTTGAATGTGATGTATCAGAATTTCCTAAAACTTTGAGACTGAAATCCTTGGAGATGAATGCTGTCTAAGAGAATAAATAGAATCACAGCATCCATTGAAAAGGAATATGAAATGAGAAAATAGCAAGACCACAAAGTCTGGGAAATGAGGCCAAGAGATAATTATTTGGGATGAATACCCTTTATGCAAGTGACTGCATAATTGACTGACTCATGGTGACACAGCAATCTAACTAACAGTACTGACAGGGATAATGAGAGAGTTTGCACATTTAGCATTTTCTGCTGGATATTTTTTACAAGATTTATGTCAGTTTGCAGGAAGAGTTAAGCATTTTGATTATATTTGTTCATAGGTTTGAAAGGATTTCCATCTCTCTTAATTACACCAATATCACTTTTTTGTCATTTCTTGTTTATAGTCCCACTTTACCTGTTTTCTCGTGGAATCCTGCTGAGACATTTATCATCCACTGAGGCAAAAAGTCAGGCTTTTTTTAATGTAGTCAGCTTAGGAGTGACTTATTTTCAATGTTTTAGCTTTGCACCTGCTTCCAAAGGGGGTTTCACTTCAGAGGAACCATCCTTAGTGAAATAATTCACTAATTCAAAAATTTTAATTACTTGGCTTCTGAACATAGCTTTAATTTAGATCAGCGAGTTATAATATTTTGAGAAGCTGTGATGAAAGAATTTTTAAGAAAATACACTGAAGTGTATTAATGAAGATTGTGTATTCCTTTACACATTTTAAAGAGATGGCAAAATTCACTGTCTGTGGAGCTCAAATACTTTGGACATACTTGTAGGTAATACACTGATAAGACTGAGTGAATGACTAGAGGAGAAGGGAGGATATTTAGACCATGTTATTTACAGTTTCAGGTTAGATGCCTACTTTGCCTTTTCCTTTTATATATTTTTTCATAATTCAGAGAGAGATATCCTTATGCAGAAGGTGACTCAGAACAAGTAAGTTATGGTTTCTGCACCAGTTGTCCCTGTGTGTAAGTAGGATTTGCAGGTAGGTTTGCCTTTTAGCAAGGCAAGTAAATAAGAAGTCCTTAATTTTAGGCAATGTGAAAATCATTTAACAGGTTTTGACTTTGCTGTATCCTGGTAATTCTTTGCACATTTTATTACTGATTTAGCAGGTTTTGTTTGTATACTTTAAATTTCAAGATAATTTAGGAGCCCAAATACAATACAGCATCTGGAAGGTATTGTGGATTAAGGTCTTTCCAGTTTGTGTCATTATTGATTCATGTCAGTCAGCTGTGATGAGTTCACTGAAGCAGTAGACAGAATCAAAGTCACCAGTGTAGCTCCCTGAATTCCCAATTTCATGAGAACTTTCCTGTTTTAGCTAACTGATGAGTGACAGTACAGACACAGTTTAAACAGATTTAAAAAAAACAACAACCAAACCCTCCTAAATAAAAATAAACTTTGTCTTCAGAGTACTAAATGCTTATAGAAAGATGCAAAGCATAGCAGAGGAAATGTGACCTGAATATATCATCTGTTATAGTGGAAAGATAGTGGATTTTTCTCTTCTTAGGCTGATTCAGAAATGCTACCATTCAGCTATTATGTCAGTCTTAGTATGTGAATATTTAGTATTGAAAGACAGATCAGATTATGCTTTTCCATTAAAAGGCTTCTTGGAATGGTATTGTGATCACTGTTTAAAGTAAAGCTGAAGTCAAAACAGCACTTTAAACCTGAAAAATATAAAATTTTTGTATTTGATAAATCCTTCAGAAAGAATTCCTAGGGTATCTTTTTTGCTAGCATAGGATAGCGTAAGAAAAGGAAGCACATGAAAAGAATCAATATGGCATATGGAAAGATCTGCATATTATTGAAAAATTGGGACAAGTAGAAATTGGGAAGAAATTTTGAACAAATCATGTATAAAAATTTCTTATTCTATGACTTAAAACTCTGCAGATACAAAACATCAGCATTTTTTTCTGAAATTCATTTGCATATGGATCCTCATGACATTTTTCCAATACTGTTTTGCAAATAATAGCATTTGTGTAGATAGTTGCTCATAAACTCAACCCCTGCTTTATAAAATCATAAATATTGCTTGCACAACTCTGTACAAGAGACTTTCTGTAGTGATAGGACAGTTCTCCACTTCAAGTGCAGAATTCTGTGTGGTGAAGAGAATCTTCCCAAGGGAAGAATGATAATAGAAGGGATGAAGCTTATGGCTGAGCTATTTTGACAGTGAATTTTAACCAAATTATTTCAGTGCATTGTTGAGTGTATACTGTCTTTCTAGTCTAAGTCTAGGTATGCTAGAAAGGTTGTTGGACAGAAAAAAATTTGCAATGGGAGAAATAATGCCATGGTAAAACTCATTTTTTTAATCCAAAGTCATCATGATGTGAGTATCCTAGCTAAGTTTCAGATTCAGATCTTTTTTCTTTTGATAGTAGTGTGACAAGTTGGAGAGCCCTGCAACAAGTGAACATCTTCCAATTTTATTTAGTAATGACTTACCAACATTCTACACACCAGTTTAAACTGTTACTCTGTCTTCGGTGATAGCAGAGACACTTCAAGTAACTGAAATGCCTTTTATCATATACTTATATGCTTATAAAAAAGGAAATATTGGTCTTATGAGCTGACTGTATTGGAATAAATTGCCTTGACAGGATGGTATTGTTAGAGGAAGATTAAACATGAAAAATATGATCTTAGCTTCACTTTTACAAGGACATGTGAATGAGGAACAATCAGCCTACTAGAACTACAGTGATTTAAATAGAATCTAATATATGAATTTGATACTACCCCATGTTATTGAATCACAGAAATTAAAGGTAGAAAAGATCCATTTCCTTTTCCTGATCATATGCTTCATCTATTCTACTGAACAAAATTTCAAGCAATAGAAACTGATTCCTAGTAAATTCTATTATAGGAAAATTTTCTTCTTCATCCTTCTTCTCTTACATCCCTTTTAGTCTAGGTTACTACTGATGCTGTGCTGTTTTTTCGGAAAACAATTTGAGATATATAGTGAGGAAAAGAAGACAGGTATAAATGTAGACACATAGTGAACAAATCTCTTCCTGTAGTGATAGCACAGTTATGGAAGAGGATCCTTTTTCCAGTACTTACTGAAATTCTGTCGAGGTCCTGTTACAGGCATTTGAATTAATTTTGGATGAGACTTGTGGTTTTGGTATCAGTTCCTGATCTGAAAAGAGTGTTTCCAACAAGTCTGATGGAAATTCATTTATTTTGGTGAGTCAGAAAATGAAATTGGTTTCCCTCCACAGAGAGAGAGAGATGGCTTTGGAGAAAAAGTGGTGTGTCTTGACGAGACAGTTCAGGTGATGACATGAAACTGCCTGCCCATCCAGCAAGTGTCCTTCAAAGTGAGGCTTCAGTTAAAAATCTGTGACATGAAAACAACTTTTGTTTCAATACTCTGTAGACTTCTTTGCAATAGCCTCTACAGAATAGCTCAGCCTGAAACCATATTTGAATCTGTAGAACATTTTGTTCCTTTCAGAAAACTTTGATATTTTAATGGAATGTAGTTATACTGACCAGAGAAGTCCTCTGATAACTGAATTGTAGGGATACCACTTTTGCACTTAAAAACTTTGCAATCATTGACTGTATTTTTATACATCTGCAGGTCTCAAAGCTATCCCTTTGTTAGCACTTTAAATTGGCAATCATTTGCAATGATTTTGTTGGTTAAGTATTGTGCATTCCTGCCATCTATTGGTGTAAACTTTGAATGCACATCCAAATTCGACAATATTTTATACAAAACTGTGGTATTTTATAGAGCTTTGAAGTATTTTCTGTCATTTTACATAAACAATAAATTATTTTATACATAATGGAAGCTAAGTTCTCTAAAATTTCATAGGAGAATTTTATGTGTATGTGCATATGCACTACTTTCCTGTGGGGTAATGTTTCTTTCTACAATACAAATGTCTTCAAAAAGGTATCAGAATGAATGTATTGAAAATAGTTCTGAAGACTCAATATGCTTGGTGATTTGTCAATAATCTGTCATTGAATGGGCTGCATCACGTTTGGATGGTACTGAAGACAACATTTTTACTTTCTTCTAGGAACCTTAATTAGTTCAGTTTTCACAGAACATGTATATTTTGACAGGGTACCAGTTAAAGTATTGCTTCACAGCAAACTTTTGAGTTTCTACAATATTAATAGCAAAAGGTAACCTTATGACAAATATGTATTTGTCAACATTTCTGACAAATTATTATGGATATTGTTGCATTAATTTGTGGCAACATGCTTCTCCTTCTCTCTCCTCCGCACAAAAGAATCGAGCAGAGGAGAAACACAAGGGCAACACTGGCTTCAAGTGTCATTAGTGTCTGTCATCTAACTGGCATTCATAGAAACTGAGTGCTTGCTTCCCTATAACTGTGTATTCAAAGTAAAATGGATAATTTAAATCATCTTCTGTTCCTAGTCTATCACTATCTGTGAGTGGTACTTACCACTGCACAGAAAAATCACCCCAAACCCATTCTACTTTCTAATCTGCTCTGATGGGGAGGGGTGATAGGGGGTACCTTGATTTGTCATGAGTATCAGGCTTAGCCCAAAAGAAGTCATAGTCTCTGAATTCTGAGGAGCTATTGCAAGTTAACATCATAACTGACAGCAGTTATTTTGCTTTAAATGAAAGTGCTTCCTAGTGTTTCTAGCAGGCTGGATGGATTAATCTGATCTCTTTCATCTGAAACCTGACTGAACAGGAATGTATCTTTATTTGAAAAAAATAAGTAATCCAGTCTTAAGTTTATAGTTACCTCCAAAATATGTTACCTATAACAAATGTACATAGTTTGTTGCCATCCTGTCACATCATGTTACACATGATCCCAGCCCCTGCTTGTCAACCCATGACAATGCTGAGTAAATTACATCCATATTTATAGCTTTATCATTCAATCGTGACATTTAATGGAAAAGCTAATGGCGTAAGAGGTTTTTCTAGAGTATATACATAAGTATAATTCTTTTTCTTGACCACTTAATTACTTTGGAGTGGAAATCTTTGTTTTGTCTGAGATGGATTAATAGTGCCATGTTACTTCTTTTAGACTTATGGAAATAACATTAACTTACTTCTGGAACTTTTATAAACCAAATGTAATTAAATGATTGACTTTTTCTAAGTTATAAAATAACATATATATGGGACACTTCTACCTTTTTCTCTATTATTACTGAAATGTCCAACATTATACTAGTCATAAAATGCTATGGATAAAATGTCTTTAAAGTGCAGTAAATCTGCTTAATATAGTCCATAATAATTTTATTCTTTATAAATTCTGTTGGATTTAAATAGGAAATATATATTACTATTTTGGACTTTTTTTTTTTTTTTTTTTTTGTGAACAGTAAATGTAATCAGTATTTTTATATAAGTAGGGAGAATTTTTATTTAAGTAAGCCTAAATTTGAATTCCATAGCAAGTTTTTTCTTGTTATATAAACAACCATCCCTTCAGTGAAATGGTCTTAGTATTCTTTTGTGGTTATAATATTAAGAACTTCTAAAGGTATATTAATGTTCTTCAGCATATATTTTTCGGATAGACATTTCCATGCTGTAAACCAAAGGTGTTTTCCATGTTTCATACAAAGGAACATAAGCAGCTGGACTTTATCTGATATATCTAAATTGTCTGTTATCATTGGTAATGTTCTATTTCATGTTTTTTCTGGGCATTGGTCCATAAATATTCAAGATCATAGTCTGCCAAATTTACTAAATCAGAAACACAGAATACCATTTTAATATAGATTGAGTGATAAATTCAAAGTAGTTTGTAATAACTGACCTTTTTTTTTGTTCTTATTTCATTCAACCTTACGCCCCTCTAGGATAATAATCGGGTGATAATATGAAGTGTAAGGGATTTATGCTGAGAAATAAACCACTGAAATTTCTTTTAATAGTAAAACATTTTGCATTTTTTATAAGATATTATCTAATTTTCTTCTCTCCATATCCTTTCCTTTCTACTTAAAATACTCAACATCTGGATTTTATGTGAAAAAAAAGTCTAATGTTTTCTTTTTATCCTGCTTTTTATTATCAGTTTAATTGCTTTATGTCCGCTCTTGGGTTTTCTAGTGCTTTTAAGTGTCTTTAAGATTCTGAAATTAAGTTCTTTTGCTCAAATGAAGACTACCTAGACTGTAGAGTTTTGTCTTCAATAGAATGTGGAATAGTATTGGAAAAGGAGAAAACCCTTCCTCCTGAACTGCTTAGGGAACACATACAATGCTGTCTTCTGGCATTTATATTTGTTTGAATAAGGGACATTTAAAAATGCTTTTTGTACAGTCGAAGATGATTGCATTATCATTAGTCAGAATGCTTTCCAAATTTTCCTGAGCTATCTACAGCATGTAACTAATCTATACACTTTCGTTAATGATAATATGAGACAGAAGATTGATTTTTTTTAAATTTTTTTTTAAAATTTAATTAATTGTTTCTTATCGTAAAAATTCAGCTGAAAGAGCAGTTGAAAATAAGATTTCATTTTTTGGCTCCCCAGGTAGTATGTTAACTTGTGGAGTTTCATGTAGGCATTCAATCTATTATTTGTACATTATCCAGCAGTTTTTTCTCCCAGTATCTCCTTTCACTGATTTTTGACTGTTTTTTAAAATACATTGAATTTGAGTAAGGTTGTTCCAGAGTGGAATCTTCTCAACTTTGAATTTTCAGTGCTTGTTGTTTACAAGCAACTTTATAAGTAATATAATTGATACCTACATAAGACCAAAACTAAACGTCCATATGCCTAGAACATGTGAGTTTATATTCTGGTATTTTTAACGTGAGTTTTATGATTTCTGCTTACCATTTTTGAACTCTAGCTCATTTTATACCTCTAATTTCTGTGACACTGCTGAAAGGAACTATTTTATCTTCTAGACCCTGGACTAGATGTACTGAGATGGCCAGGTAGTTCTGGTTTATTTGGCACCAATTGTCTGGTATGCTCTGTGTGCATGAGTTTTGGTTTATGTGGGATTAAGAAAAGATGCATTATGCAGTTTAAGTAATTAAAAAAAACCAAACTGCCTATCTGTGTTCCATAGTTTGTCACATTTTGCAACTTGTTTAATATCAGTTTTTTAGCATTCTGTAGTATTTCTGTATTTACATTCTTACATTGTTCAGGGCTTTTACTTGATTCACTGATGACCCCCAGACATTTAGCATTCATTAAACGTGTTATCACCTTCAGCAGTGTTTTGTATCAAACTATCTCAAATTCTAAATAAAAATAGAAATGCAGCAGAGAAAATGCAGTCCATAAATGGAAGGACATGTCTCTGAAGTTACTGACTCCTCCATAACTTCTTGCACTGCAATGGCTCACCTGATGGATCGCCACAAGGTCTGCCAATAAAACTAATGATGCTCAGAGGGCAGGATTTACTTGTTCTTTATGAGTGCATGCTTTGGGAACTTTCTGTTTCTTTTCCCTGTTTCTTCTGTTCAGGGAAATTTTTAATATGGAGCAGTGTTAAAAAAGCTGCTGATAAACTTTGGAGTGATTTTTTTTTTTTTTAATTCAGGCATTTAGTTTTTGATTATTTTTGAAGAAGGCAGTACATTGTGTTTGTAAATTGTACATAGTTTTTTTGTATTTTGTATATAGTTATGAAATATTTTGCTCTAAATCTATCTAGTAATCTTGTCTGCTTTGACATGTATAAAGGGATATGAAGCCAAAGAGTTTAAATTTTCTTGGTAGTTTAGGTTTCTACTATGTAAGCTTAACTTGTCTTCAAAACTGCACAGGCATTTGCCAGAAGTAGGTTTTCTTATGATATCTCCCTTGCTGCAACTTTGAGTCAAAAGCAGAAATACTGGAAAAGCAGCCTATTTGACTATCAGTTCTTTTGTTTGTTGCTAGTAAAATAGATGGCAGAGTAGAAGACAGAATAATACATCTTTTAATTTAAAAATAACATTAAAACTTGAAAAACTGTGGGCTTCTACATAAGTAAAAATTCTAGTCTGTAAAACTTCTTTTCTGAAGGCATTTTCTTGTTGCAGTTGTAGGTGATTTATACAGAGAAGTTATTTTGCCTTCTTTTTAAATCAGCTTTTCGTAAGTAAGGCAGATGGAACAGATTTAATACACAGCACTTAATACATGCCCTTACATACACTTTACTTTTGTTAAGTGTTATCCTGCAAGGACTACTTTTTTTATTCAAAACAATAATATTGTAGTATCACCATGGATATTTAGCTGAAAAGAATCAACTGTGTAGTATCTTAAGTGTGAAGTTTAATGTGCAGAGGTTTTGTATGCAAGTCAGGGTCTCTAGAAACTATAATCTTCATAATCAAAAATAAATTATTGTAGTCTCTTATAAGGAGGGATGAGCAAAATGGTTTAGTCTACTGCATTTCTAAGGTACTGAAAACTCTCCAGTCATTAGTTCTCCATTATCACCAAGTTGCTCTACTTCTCAGTATAAATTATATATCATCTTTTTTGTCTCTCTAATTGCTGATCATGTTTTTCTTTGATCAACCCCTTACTGTGTGGAACTTTTCCTTCAGAACTGAAGGAGTTCTGTGCATGGATGTGCTCATGCTGCTCTGCAGAGGTACACTGGTTTGTTTCCATCCACTGTGCATCCAGCAGTTAACGTCAGTATCATTCATCCACACTACAACCCCTTGGTCATTCAAAGTGTTATTTGCTTGAAAATGTAGAGTAATTTTCAGTTGATGCTTAGACTTGCATACCTCCATAGCCTAGCAGAAAGGTCTTTTTTGTGTGTGAGCTAGATGTAATATCAATAGGCAAATAGAGCACTGTCATGATGTGCTGATAGTGGAGTAAGTATTTTCACATTTTATCAGTTTGCTCGCTTAATTCTGACCTGGAATGCTTTTCTCTGAAGTTAAGTCAAGTAAGCCCGTGAAGTTCAAGGATATAATGACCCTTCAGCATTCTGATAGCAGAAGAAATAATCACAGTGGGATAAGTATAAAATCTAATATGATCTGAATACTTTTCACAACGTTCATATGAAGTGTTTTTTCAAATTCAACGTTTGCAACTCTTTTATATTCAACACTCATCTTCCATAGTTGATACCGAAACTCTTAAATCCTACAGGGGCTCTTACCAATGTTCTGTTACATTAAGGCTGCTCTAGATAATAGATATTATATGATTTAGAAGTTCACTTTTTGATTATGAACCTAAATGATTTAAGTATTTTATGAAAAAAATTATAATTTTTATTAGTGTTAAAATTTGTGCTGTAGATAAAAATTTTTATATATTTATGTAATTTCATTATTTGAAACCTACTTTAGTAAAACATAGTTAATGAAGTATTTCTTAATGGCTAAATAAGTGGTTGGGACAATGCTAATAAAGAAAAAGATATTTTTGTAGTGATTAGTTGGCAGGCAATATATATCATGATGGTGTGTCAGTCAATGAACATCTGAACCTCTAAATGTAAAATATTGTGAGTATAAAATCAAATTAGGTGGGATACTTTGTAACAAAAATGGTGTGATTTCAGCCTTTATTATCTATTAAATTCCATGTTAACAGCGAGTTTCGATTTTTCTGTGTTGTTTCACTTTTCTTCCTGTTGTGGGCAAAGTGTAGATACCAACCCTGTAAAAGCAGAGACATCTAGAAAATAAGAACAAACCAGGATAGTTTAATCTGAATTCCTTCATGTTCACTCGCACCTTGGAAATTCATCTAGAGAAAATTAGATGAAATTAGAAGTGTAATTGCATGCGGAGCAGATCCTGAAAGAAATAATGTTGCATTCAGTAGAAAATAGCAAATGATACATAGATTTGGAGGAATAGCATCTTCTAGGAAAATACCGGGCACCTACTTTACCAGCCACTGGTTCTAATCTACTCAGTGCATAGAAATTTTCTTTTCTTATTGATTGGTTAACACTGGCTGTTAGAGCAAGCATTTGTGTGCACTTGAAACTCTGTGAGAATTTTCTTCTCAGTAGACAGATCACAGATTTCCTGTCTGACATGAATTTGAAGAGAGGAATTGTGAATGCAACTTCCTATACTGAATTTATTCTTGACTCAGTGATGAATTGACACTCAGACCTTCTATTTAAACATGATACACTACTGAGGAGGTGAAGACTATGGTTTAGTACTGCACTGGAGTGAAATAAGAGATGCTGATACCTGGTATAGGGAGACCTACACAACAATTATGTTTTTAAAAGCAGTTAAATCTTTGATTTCTATGAAATTTTATGGCTAAATTCTTTATATATAAGTATAAATTTATATTTTTATATGTTGCACCCATGCAAGTAATCGTTCTCTACACTGAGTAAAAGGACATCAGCTCTCTAGAACAGACAGAAGTATCTTTTGAAGTTTGACATTATTGTGGTCAGAAAATGGAATTACTGTTTTTTTGCATCTGGATCATAATCACACAGAACTTTGTGGTGTATCATTTTCATAACCGGTTTTTCATAATTAAATTATCAGTATGCATCTGCTCATATCTATTCTTTAACTATTTTCTTTGTACGGCTCAAAGGCTAAAGAAGACTCAATTAATGGGATGCATTATATCATACCAGTTGATTGGGACTGAAATACTTGACTCCTTTTCAAGTCTTATTTCATAGTATGCTGATTGTTTCTTTGGCAGTTATGGCCTGTGCCTTGTGACTCACAGGAGCAAAGACAGGCAGCATTGCAAGTCTTTTTTTAAACCAACGTCCTGCAGCATGAGTCAGGCTTTAGATCTGGCCTTTGTCCTTCCTTTGCCTTTGTTCTTATCATTTGTTCTGCCCTATGGTTACAGCCTCTCAGAATAGCGTATTCCTGATTTTAGTGCAATTTGTTCCTGGTGAATGCCAGGGAAAATTACATAAGATGCTAACTTGTCATTTTTCAGGAAGGGAAACTACTTTATACTGAGTTCTAATGGTCAGTTAAAAAGGAATGCCAGGTTTCCAACCTTCAGTGCCATGTCTCTGTAACGTTAGCTTGCTGAGGTGTAACCTCTCATTTCAAGGGTCATTTTGGTTTTAGTATTATCATCAATAAAGTGTACAATCAAGGTTTTCTCCCCAAATCAAAGAATTAAGAAAAAGCATATTATGCATCTAATGTGAATATGGACTTCAGTATCTGGAAAGGATTACACAACTGTAAGATTAAAAAGTAATACTTCCTTTGTAATATATGATGCTTACAAGTTAATACACTCCGGGTTTATGTAAAGATCTGCTATTCATTCATTACTGGTATGTCTCTGCTTGGTTTATGGAATATGGAATATGACATAGTCATTGCCTGAAGCAGTGTAAAGCAGTAAAGTTAATGTTTACATATCTAGTGACTGGTTTTGCTATTGCTAGTGCCAGTCTTTCTGAATATGGTTTGACATCTTAAGACTTCGAGACTGGGAGATAAAAAAATACATAATGGATTTTCTCAGGAACTCAAGTTTGGATTGTAAATTTACCTTCCAAATAATTTAGTGAGATTAGTGAGTGGTAAATTCTTGGCGGAATGAATGTTGCTGTGTTTTTATCATAACCTATAGACAATGCTAAAAAGCTGTACCAAAAAGTAGTCGGTACAGTAGCCAACCTCTATATTTTTTTACAGTTTTTATATTCAGACACAGTGGGTTATTTTTTTTTCTATCAAAAGTACTTTTATAATTTTTAAAATAGGACCAATTAAAATTGTATGGACCATTTTGTGTACAACCATGGCTTTATGTTGTAGTTTCAGAAGTAGCAGTTTGAAAGAGAGGACACATGGCACGTGGAACATGCTGTGTTCACTTATTTTAAAGTAATTTAAATTTTCAAGGAGATATTAGTCACAGGATATAACAAAGTTATTTTTCTCTACATCAAGCTTCTCCTTGGCAGGTTTCCTTGTGTTTTGTGGGTTTTTTACAGATTATGCTTTTGAGCACAACTGTTAGCACATAGTATCCTACAGAAGAACAGCAAATCAGTCATCCCTGTCTAACCTGTATTTTAAAGGACAATAATTTGATACCCTCTTCTACCCAATACATTGGTTTTCTATGGCAACGATCTAATCTTTCCTTGGCAAGATGATACAGCAAGTAGCTAGTCCCTGCATAGCCAAAGTTAAAGCAGAGCTTAGCTGCTGAGAAGTCTTGTTTTCTTCTCCTGCATGTTTGAGTTTAATAGTGTCACATTTGGAAAGACTTTGGAAGCAAGTAGTCATTTAATTATGGCAATACTTCCATAAGTATATAAGTGCATTTTTATGGCATTTTTATTTTTATCAGGGAGGGTCATAGAGTGATATGCTTCAAGGATATGCTTCTGTTGAAAATATGGAAAACTTCTCTTGTAAGTAGCATAGAAGGAACAAAATGTTTTTAAAAGTCATACTAGAGCTCTGTACTAGAATATATGTTGATTTGTTTGGATTAAATACTTCAGGGCAGACAGCAGACATCAGGTATTCCTGACAAACCAGGATGGGAATTTTAATTCTACCTCAGACCAGCAGGCCATGGATTCTGTCCTTCACAGGGGTAGGAAACAGTGCTATTTTCCTGATGGCATCCATCTTCATCTGCTTAATTGAACTCCAGAACTTCACTCAGATGCTCATCTAACCTAGGTGATGGAATACCTAAAAGGCAGTTTTCTTCACAACTGAAGAAAATTAGCATCTAGAGACCAATTTATTGTAATCTAATTTTACTTCTAATATGAAAAATTTGGCCAAGTAGTAGATAGATATTATAGATGGTTGAGAACTGGAATGTCACTGAAAACAACAAGCTGTTTTGAGTAATCAGATTGTAGAACAAAATGGTAAAAAATATGAGAGAGCAATACCAACAGCTTTGTGTGGCTTCTCTGATGTTGAAGAGTGCTTAGCAAAATATGCCATCATTTTTCTGCTGCTGAAATTTATAGATTTTTTTAAAATTTATGGAACAGGTTTATTTTAGACTTATTCCCAGTTTTTTCCATTTAATTTATATTTTCCGATTTTGATGTATGCAACAAATTAAGCACTGCCCTGACAGAAAATGGAAAAAAAATTGGTAAAAATCTGGCTTTGTGAGGGAGCTGAGGGAGTTAAAGAAATACTGTCAAATTACTAAACCCAAAATAATAGGTTATGTAAACAGCTTACCTCTTGCTATTTATTACTTGGGTCCTGTTTCTCTTCAGAGATGTTCCATGCTTGCAAGGTAAATGGATTCTAAACCCAAACATTTGCTGTGCTAAGTACGAAGTACACTAATGATAGGTTTAAAATTGGATAATAACAAGATTCTAATACTACTCAAGAGGGGATATGAAAAGAAAGGAAAATAGTATGCCTTATATGGTAAAAAGTAAGTAGGATATTCTTTCAGTTTGAGCTGTACAAGATGTGTTTAGTAACACAGATAAGTACTACCCTGATCAAATCTCTTCAGTTTGAGAGGAATGATTCAAGAGCTCACAGATACACAGATATATTATTTATGTGTATCAACATGCATGCATAATATGTCAAAAACTATTCTCACTAAACTCAGTGGAACTTGAATATTTTGACCAGTGGTAGCTTAACCAGGTTGTTTGTAAGAACATAATGTTAAAGGTTGCAATGCAAAGGTGTCATGGAAGTAGTTTGCTTCTGATTCCCTCTCTGCATATTACTTATATTTGAAGTTTGTGTGTACTACTCTCCCCTTTTCTATAATTGGCATTGTCACCCTTTAATAACATTTTCAAAATGCTTTGAAATCCTGTACATTTCATATAAGCACATGGGACAGTCTATTTTTGCCTCTGCTTTACATTGTACTCCAGATGGCATTGGTATATTTCTGGCTTATATATCTCTGTGGCTCCTTTGGGGCCAAAAAAAAAAAAAAAAAAAAAAAAGATAAACATATTCCTCGAAATGAACGTAGCTTTTAGCCTTCCAAGATGAAGTGTGTATGTTATCTTTAAAGCAAGAAAGTTCACTAAGAAAACATATCGTCTGTCCTGGCAGGTAATATGTGCCATTTACATTTTAATTTAAGGAGCTTTATCCCATTGAATGAGATGGTAGCTGACTGAACAGAGATACAGTTTTATGAATATTCACGGAGTGAGTCTGCTTGAGAGAACTAATGCACTCTATTCTTCATGCTCTTGCTAGATGGCTTAATTGTTTTTGTTTTCATTCTTTCCTTCAGGAAGATAGCTGTTATTAACTGGGATTGGATGAAGGGTTGTTGTATTTATTTGGGTTTTTTGGGGTTTTTTTTGGTGTTTTGTTTTTTTTTTTTTTTTAATTTTATTCATTTCATCTGGGATAAATCCTGTAAGAGTTGGCTGATTATGTGACTTCTGCCTTCTGCATACTAGCTTTAACTGGAAGACAGATACATGAAGTTGCCAAAGAAAATAGCACATAATAAATTATTTTCTTTATGTGCATAAATTGTAAGAACTATATTCTTTATGAGAGTCCCTGTTCATTCCAAGTGAACAGCATCATGTTTGTCAGTTTTGAATCAATGGGTGTGGTTCTTTGGTGTATCTGAAAGAAGCTTATGTAGTAATATCCGGATAGAAGATGGCTTTTAAGCTCTAATACATCACGGATCAGAGTAGCATCTGCACTGCCTACTTGCTTCTGTGATTTGTTTTGTCCATCCAGTTTGCGATACTCTTAGTCTGTTCCGTCAAGCTGAGTTTTGTATTTGGATTCATCGTTTGTTCCGTGCTAACAGAAATGGACTGGATTATACTGAATTGTCTTTTGGTAGCAACATGTAAAGGTGAACTCTATCCTGTGTCCAATTAAACAAATCTGCTCCCAAAGAGAAGTTCTGTAAAGAAAGAACTCTAAGCTGTCTCTCCATTTTGATACTGAATTAGCAAAAAGAAGGGTAAATATATGACTGTCTTCGCTATTATTGAATGCTGTGACTGAAGACTGGACCACTGGATATTTACGTGCAGAGCTCCTGAAGCTGAAGATACATAGTCATGATTCCCAGCAAGATTTTAGTCTACCACAACCCTTCTGGGGGCACGCATACAGAAACTTATAAAATTACTAGACGACGTAAAAAATCTCATGGAGAATTGTTCAAAAATGGATATCGTGTCAAAGCTGGACATAATGTCCCTGAAAAGGAAGAACAACACACTTTGCGAAACTCCTTGGTGTCTTGTTATAGGGTCGGCTCGTACTGGGGTAAGGTCCAAATCTAAACTTTTTCTCCAGAACCGTAGTTTGTTGTACTGTCTTTGGTGTTAGTATTGTTATCTTCTAACAAGGATAATTCTATTTATTTTTTCAAGTTAGAAAAAAAAAACTACAATATTTATTATGCTTTATAGGAAGAATTCCTTCTCAAACTTGCAATATGCTGCAATAAACTCCTATCTTCCTCATCAAAGGGATTCAGTGTTCACCCAAAATCAAGTAATTCAGTCTTTATTGAAGGATGGAATGTAATTTTCTACACTGTTGGCATTATTAAAAAAATATTTTTGCAACTGCTGTCATTGTTTCTAGAGGTGTAAAAGTAAGTTAGAGAAATGTGCAGCAGAGAGATTTATTAAAAAATCTTTGATGCAACATTGTTTGAAAGCGATTAGTATGACATCTATATAGATTCTGAATTTGATTTAGTTTTACCATCCTGGTCATAGGGCATTGATTTTTTCATGCAGGGGGTTGTTATCCCCACTTGTAAAGTTGCATAACAGAGGTAAGGAAATTTATAAAAATATTTTGTCTCTTTGTTGCTTCCAGGGAATGGTGGATCCTTCTCCTTCCTGCTATTTTTTCTTGTTTTTTAACTTTGAGCTTTCATTTTCAAACCTGCCTAGAGGGAGTGGGATCTCAGATAACTCTGCTGCATTGTGTGAAGGCATTCAAAATAGGATTATTTTGCATCCTAAAAATTACCTCTCCATCATTTGTGCCTCAGAAAAGGTTCCTAAGTATGGATTCTAGGGGGTGGGGGTAGGGTTTTCAATCTTCAGTAAATCTAGGGTAGAAGTATCCATTGATAGGTTTGTTGAAGATACCGTTCTGATGAATGGGTGAATGATTGGTCAGGAATAGAAGCAGTATAGAGAATCTCTGTGTGCTGAATCCTTAAACTAGTTTTTTGGGTATACTGTTGTCGATAAGGAGAAAAATAAGCAACATAAGGTAATTAGAAAGGTATTATATGCCTCATTGGTGAGAAATAATGTAATTCTTGGTGCTTTTCATTTCTATGGACCTCTCATATTGAATGAAGAAATATTCCAATTCCTGTCTCTATGTATGAGAACCTCATTGAAATCAATAAGTATAGTTGCCATAATTTCCTTGCCTTCCCCTTAAAAGATTTAAAAAGGTAAATTTCCTTTTTTGTGGCTTTTGCAAGCTATGGGTAATCCTGATTGCTGCTGTATATTAATCCAGTGGAAAGCATCAGTTCAGCAGAGAGACTGCAGAACTCTCAGACAGACAAGAAAATACCCTATTTCAGCATCTGTAAGACTGTGAAGTCCAATAGAGCTTAAAATAATGTTGTTTGCTTTGCTGTAAACTTTATAGATAAAATGATTTTCCACTGTAATTGCATTGCTACTGGCACATAGTTTATTGGGCATGTTTTTGTCACTATTCTGTTCTAAAGCATCCATTTTATTGGGTCCGTAGTAAAGAATCAGGAAAGAAATACTCCTCTTGTATTCTAGATCTATTCTGGTATTTCAATATGGTATATTGCTTCCAATTGATCAGATAATTGATTTTTTCTGTAAAACTGATTTTTTTTGGCAGTAGGCAGCCTCTCTTAGTAACCATTTAGTGAAGGGTGGTTCCACTCAGTATCTGAAATAATATTACACACATCTTTTACATTTTGAATCAGTGTATTTTGAAAATGGTCTGTTTGCTGTACAGGCAACACAGGTATCTAAACAAATACTTTTTCAGTAAGAAAATAATTCTGTGGTGTAGGTGGAGATTTATTTGAATCATAATACCTACAACTCAAATTATTGTACTAGAGGCAGAAACTATTGACTATAACACTTTGTCTCATAATGTTAAAGAAATTTGATAATCGCAGAAGTTTTTTTCTGTTTTTGAAATCTATCAGTCTCTTAGGTTTGTCCTCAGCATTGCAGCTGAAATGAACTCCAATTCTCAGGCATATTTTAGTATCCATTTGGAAGCAGTAAACTAACAAACTCAAGAGGTCATTTGATTATTTTATCTGTATATTTTTCCTCTGATTATAGAGATTTTTCTAAGTAAATTCAGTGTTTTGGGACTTATTTTTGATATAAATTTCAGTATAGAAGCTTATATCCTATTCTAATCAGATCCCATGATAAAATTCTGATATAAAACCTCTTGCAAAAAAAAAAAAGGTGAGTTATATGATGGAGAAAACATAGCAAGCGCTTCCTGAGCATCCTGTTCAGCAGTTTGCAATTAACTTTAGAAGCCAGAATCCATAAAATGTGCAAAATTAGAATAGACTTGACTGTAATACATAAGAAAGTTTTCCTTTCTGAACTACTGATTATATAATTTAAATGTAAACTAGTTTATTAGGTATTTCATATTAAAAAAATCTTCTCCACACATATAAAATGTTCCCAAATGTTGTTAAGGAAAGACAGCTGTACACATTTGTATATTTAGCTGAAACAGCTTTGGGAAAGGGGGAATTTTAGTGAGTGCTCCTGTTGCAGAATTCTGCTTGCTATTTTGGATGCATAAATAAGCTTCAGCCTTATTAAGTTGGTAGGCCTGAATGAGATAACATCATCTTAGTTGTGAGTTAAATTTGATTTGAAAACAGTGAGAGAGCATAGGATGGGGCATTGTGTTACTGATTACATGTAAATAGTAATATACAGGCTATTTTTTACAGACATTTTGTCAGTAATTATTCTTAAGTTAAACCGATCCAAATATTTTGTATTTAACTTATTTTTATATTGACCTTATGTCGATTCATAGTAAGCTACCTACTGAATAATTTAGGCTGTTTTTAGTTTGACAGCAGTCTCACTGAAAAAAAGTTATTGCTGTGAGGATTACTGTGTCACCAATTTACAGATGCATGTATTATTGCAAGCAAACTTCCACAGGTTATTAATACCAGCACTAGAAAAAGTGCTTTGTGGACTTTTTCTCTCAAAATTATTTAGTTGATACATCATCCCCTTGCTAAGTTGAAGATGATGTAAATAATCATACATTTAGGGGCATCTGAGTTTTGTCCTTGAAGTTCATTCTCAGCTGCAGCTTTTTGTAAGGCTGAAACCTCTGAATTAGTTGCAGCCTTTCAAAATGCACATCATTCACTAGAGGATCAAGCCGTCAATGCTTGAACCAAACAGATACATTCAAAGACAGCACCTCTTGTCTCTATCACGTACAGGTTTTAGAAATAATTATAAAAGAATGTGAATTCCCCTTTCACATCTGCTTTGGTTCATCTAACAGATGTTACCAATAGGCCACACAAAATCTTTGCATGTATCACCTGCTGGGGAGGTGTGCACACTGGTGAATTGTGCACTGTAATTTCTCCTTACTATGTAGAGTTGTTTTGACAGACTGACTCTTTATCTTAATACTTTTATGGAAACGGCAGAAATGGTGGTTTTTATTTGCAAACAGTGAACTAAATGATGGTTGTATGCTCAGCCCCTGAAAGCAAGATACTGTGAGTGCCTGGAAATAAGGTTATGCAAACCTACCAACTGCAGCCCTGACATGGTCCAGTCCTTTTATGTGTTTTGTTCAGATCACTTTTCAGAGCTCTTTTTTACACTATTCTGGAACATCCATCTGTTGGCAGTCAATTGAAGACCCTGGTGACTTGAAAAAGTAAAACATTATATTTGTCTTTAAAAAGGATAGAAAGGAGGACCCTTGGAACTACCAATCTGTCAGCCTCACCGCTGTGCCTGGGAAGTTCATGGAACACATTTTCCTCTAAGCTAAGCTAAGGCACATGAAGAACAGGGAGGTGATTCAAGACAGTCAGCATGGCTGCACCAAGGGCAAATCCCACCTGACCAAACAAGTGGCCTTCTGTGATGTAGTGGCTACAGCAGTGGTCAATGGAAGAGCCATGGGTGTATTATTTATGGACTTTTGTAAGACTTTTGACACAGTCACCACCAATATCCTTCTTCTGGAGAGATGGATTTGATGGGTGGACTGTTTGGAGGATGAGGAATTGGTTGGATTGCATCCAGATAGTAGTGGTCAGTAGCTCAAAGTACAGGTGGAGATAGGTGATACAAGTGGTATCACTATGGGGTCCATATTGAGACCAGCACTGTTTAATATCTTCATTAATGACAGAGACAAAGGGTTTGAGTGCACTCTCAATGAGTGTTCAGACAACACCAAGCTGAGTGGTGCAGTTGACATGCCTGAAGGAAGGGATGCCATCCAGAGGGACCTGGACAAGCTTGAGAAATGGACCCTTGGGAACCTTCTGACACTCAACAAGGCCAAGTGCAGGGTCCTGCACCAGGGCTAGGGCAACCCCCAGTGTCAGTACAGGCGTGGGGAGGAAGGGATTGAGAGCATCCCTGCAGAGAAAGACATGGGGATGCTGATGGATGAAAAGCTTGACATGAGACAGCAATGTACACTTGCAGCTCAGAAGGTCAATCATATCCTCAGCTGCATCAAAAGCATCATGGGAGGAGATTTTATCCTCTAATCCATTCTTGTGAGATCCCATCTGAAGTACTGCATCCACTTCTGGGGTCCTTGGCAGAAAACAGACATGGGCCTGTTGGAGTGGGTCCCAAGGAGTGCTAAAAAAGTGATCCAGAGGGATGCAACGCCCTTGCTATGAGGAAAGGCTAAGAGATTTCAAGGTCAGATTAAACAAGCCACTCTAGCTGAAGATGTCCCTTCTAATTGCAGTGAGGTTTGGGCAAAGATCACTTTTAAAGATTCCTCCCAACCCAAATTATAGTACAATTCTGTGGAAATCACATAAAATTACATACACACAGGAATTTAGTAGCAGATCTGTTTGTGTCTTGAAAACCTTAGAATACTGGAAAGAATTAATGTGCCATCATGATATGGAAAACTGTCCTTTTAATTTAATTTTTGGTGTTTTGTATTTGAACCAAACAAGGCAGATAATGCAGCGAGGTTTCTGAAAATTATTATTTGATCCTTTCCATGTAATTCCTTTAGCTTTTACAATTGAAAGCCAGTTCTGTTTTGTAGCTAGACTGTTCAAGCAATCTCTCCACTTTTTTTTTTTTTTTTTAAGTTATATTCTCTGAACAGAATTCTTTAAAATGGTGTGGGCTGTAGCAAATGCAGAACTTCATCCTTAATGATTTTCTTCTTTCGCAGAAAATACATTGAAGCCGTAGTATTTCTATTCTATTATTTGATGTCTTAGCAACTTAAATGTATCTTAATCATTATAATGGTTTGGAGATAGAGGTGTTATTGCTAATTTTGATGCTTCTCACGTTTCTTTTTGAAACATGGCAATGGGTAACTTGGTCATCTCCTTAACTTCAGATGCAGTACTGAGGAAAGGTTTTTCACAAGCCATTTTTCAAAAAAGTTCATAGAGAATGGAGTGAGGAAGGTAGCTGGCTGGAACAGAGATGAGAAAGATCCTCTCCTTCCCTGTCCAGCTGCTTCTCTTTGGATAGGAGTAGCAACTGTGGGAACTACTGGCAGTGGAACAGAGGGATGTGTCTCACAGTTTCAGCAATATGATCTAAACTTATCATATTCTAATTGCAAATAGATCTGACATAAATAATTATTAAGCTTCATTTTGTTGCTTTTCATCTAAATCCCTAAATCCATTTAGTAAGTTGTGATTAATTTTCATAGTTTCCCATAGTCAATAATTTAAAAGAAACTTTATACATGTAATAGACAGGATCGTGCTTTAAGACTACTTATGAGTCATAAAAAGGCTACCTAGCAGGGCTACTTATAAGCCTTAGCAAGAGTAAAAATTTTATTTAGCAACTTTCCAAGAATACTGTGGGAAAAACATCATGATTTAAACACATCTTTCCACATGCATCTTTGCTCTTGAGAGGAACCTCTTATTCCTCGTCATCAGTGAGATGATAAAAGTTGTGACCAGTCTTTCTTAAGTTTCTAGAAACAAAAAATGATTTTTAGCACTGGAAGTCAGTAAAGTAAATGTCAATAAAAAAAATGTATGAGAAGAAGCTGCCCTGGACCTCACTCTAACCTCAGTTGCAATACCACATTACACAACTTTTATGTAACTCCTGGCTGTATTCTCTAATAAAAATTATCCTCCGGGCTTTATTTTAATTTTATAAGCTGTGCATGTGTATAATACACAATGTACTTTTATTCATATGCCAAAGATCTGCAGCCAAATCATTTACTATCAGCATAAGACTATTTTAATAATTTAATCTCCTAATCTCTTATAGTATTTTCTCCTGCACAAACTCTCATTGTATGTCTTGCCAACTTTGTAGTTGTCTGGGAATTGCTATGCACGCAACCTGATTTCTACATAAAAATGCAATTTCTTTTTAAAAATAGTTACTTCTTTGTAAAATAGTTGCTTCTTTAATAGTAGAAGTGTAATGGAAAGAAATAAAGTTAATTTGCCATTTTTAAGAGAAAATTTGTCATTTTTCTGTTCTGCTCGAGTTTTTTGAAAGTAGGGTGGAGATGAGCATTATTACAATAAAAGATTTTACGTCATTAAGATTTACCAATTTAATCAGGCATATACAATCTAGTTTATCCAGGTTATCAGATCTCTTTCCTATAATCTCTTATTTTTCACTAAGCAACGTGGGAGCTTGAGGACTGAGGCGTTTCACATCCACGTGTCTTTGACAGCCTGAAAGAGAAGGACATATGCACTAGAATTACCAGCAACCTCAGTGAGGTTTTTTCCCTTTAGCCTGTGTGTCTCCACTCATGACTTCCTACATAAACTAAGGTTTTCTGGTAGGATACATCAGTTATTAGGAAAATAAATTTAAAGCAATTTGAAAAAGACCCGTTAAGGATCTTGGAACAATTAAATATGGAAGAGCATTTCAAAGGTATTTCTCATTTTGTATGCTACCAATGTTGATTTATTGATCACTGTTGTTGTGATATGTTATTATATTTTGAATTATTCTTTACTATAGCTTTTTTTTTTTTTTCCTTTACTGCAGGTTTAAGATTTTTAAGAGCCCTTAGACTGATACAGTTTTCAGAAATTTTGCAGTTTCTGAATATACTTAAAACAAGGTAAGACTTTTTCTTACATACTGAGTTAATTGCATTGGTAACAGACCATAAGTGGCTTAAATTTGGGATCGTAGTAATATATGATTTTCTGTCCTGGAAAAAAAAATAGTTGTTATCTGTTCTTTAAACTTTTTTGTGCCAATGAATGATTTATGAGTGAAAGCATCTTTTGCTATGCGATCAGTAGATTTTGATGTGTTGTTAAATTTGAAATATCAAACAAGGTTTAGTTTTGATAAATTAGAAACAGAATGAATCACATAGCTTTGCACTGATTAAACATTGCTGCTTTCCATATAAGCAGTCCATGTTCTGCTGTCCTGGAAAAACAGAAATCAAAATTAATTCAAAAGAATAGAGTTAAAAAGTATATTGAGAATCATCATTGTGACTCTCCTTCAGTTTTTGCGAGCATCCTTTTTCACATCAAAAACATATTAAAAATTGCACTGAGCTTTCTTTATATTGTATTCATTGTCCTTAGTATTTCTTTCATATAATAGTTGAAATAGTCCAGTTAACCTTCTGGTTTACTGGTTCTTTGGCCTATTAATACATGAAAGTTGTACAGAAGAATCACAGTTTTAGACAAAAGATCACTTTGAAGGAAATAAAAAGAAACATTCCCATGCCTTGCAATTGAAGACGTGTTACTTTTCATCATTTTCTAAAATGCCCCAGGGGAAATATTGAACCCAGCTTCCAATAATTACTCTAAACTCAGTTCCATCCTGAAATCCTTTTCTCTCTGCACCAGTTGATATTGATGTGTGAGGGGTTTATATGCAGGTAACTCCATGTCTTGCTATTATAATTAATGGCGGTGGTTAAGTAAGTTCTGAGCTTTGTACCTAGTCATGGTAAACAACTGTTTCTTCAACCCTTAACCTTGAAACTAATCTCTTTGCTGCAAAACTCTCACATTATCTGTCTGTAGCTGTGTTACTGTAAGGAATCCACTTCTTGTCAAATACAGACATCAAAGAATGTGTAGTGAAGTCTCATAGTTAGAATACCACTGGGATCGTAAAGGAGAACGATTTGTGCAGGAGCTCAGAATATGCATTGAGTTTACATTTAACACACAAAGCAACCTTGCCATAAGAAATGCCAGTGAACAGAGAAGCCCCATAAACTCAGAGGACTTTGGATAAAAGCTAATAACCCCTTCAGCAGTTGGGGATTTGTGAAATTCCAGATCTGTAAATGAAGGGATGCTGCATTAATCGCATTCAGTGTATTCAGAGCTGGTTTATTCAAGATTGACCTGTTCATTGAAATAACATTTTTCTGGTGCAAAATTTACTCTCCTATTAGACACAGATGTCATATTCTCTGTAATTATTTATGTGACTGTCCAAATACCTGTAAAACTCAAAAATTGATTATTGAAAGACTGTAAAGGAAGGTTTTCTTGCATGAGTGTTTTAGTTCAGTCAACTAATTAATTCTTAGCAGTTCATCATTAGCACCATTTATTTAGCTTAAAAACTGTCATTTCCTCAAAACGGTTTTTTATTTTTCCTGGTTCTGCAGTAGAAAGTACTGTCTGTTCTCTTCTGTATTTTAGTTAATAACCTGAAATTAATTAAATAAAATGGAATGCTATTCATGTTCACAAAACATATTTTTGTAAAATCATTTATTTTAGAAAACTTTGTATTTACATCTGAAAAAAGGCATGCCGAGCCCTTGTGGTTGATGGAGAATCTTTAGTAATTTTGCAAGAGTTAGGGCAGTTAAACTAGTAGTCTTTAGAAATCTAATTTTACTTAAATAAAATTTACTTCCCTAAGTTCAAGCAGTGTTTCAATTATGTACCATGGCCTTAAACCATTATTATTAATTTAAAATCTTATACTCTATTGTATGCTTTAGCCCTGCGACATTGTTTTGTTCAAGGATGGTTAAAAAACTTTGAGAATTAAAACACTGTAGCATTTTTTGCAATCCACTTTTAAGGTTTTAATGTCATTTCAATATTGTAGTTTGTTTGTGAACATAAAGACCAAGGATTAATGAAAGAATTTGAATTGATGAACTGGAATAGCAAATTCAGTATATCATTACTAGCTCTGAAGTTACAGTATAGGGAAAAAACCCCGCTTTTTATATTTTTTGCAAAGTATAGTAGTTCTCTTTTTGAGTTGATATGTATTTATATGAAAAAATATGGTACTAATTCAACTACAGGCGTTTTAATGTATTTGGCATTAATAACAAGTAACTGCTAACAAGATGAGAAACTGATAGGGTATAATGGGCACTTCTGTGTTTTTAATATTTAGTGCAATTCGAGAAGAAATTCTCTCCTCCTTTTCCTCTTTTCCCCAGTACAGAAAAACCTTTATTCTAACCTATAAATTAAAATTAATGCTAGACTTAGTGACTGAGATATGCGGATTAAAGGAACATGTATTATTTATACAATGAGCATAAAGGCCAAAAACTGGAATCCAAGGGAATAAGCTAAACAATGCAGAAATTGAGGCAGTAAGGAGACTAGCGAAGTATTAGGTAATGATTAGAGTATCTGAAAAGTTGCTAAACGTGTTTGAAAAAATCCAGTAAGACAAAACAAAATTTTACAGGGTTGTATTAGAACACCATACTCTGCTAAGGACTTGTTTGTTTCCTTAATTGGAAATAAAATGTTGTTTACTCAAAATTTTTTGTTCTCATGTTTGACGAAATTGATTTGTGCAATTTTCAGTTGAAAATTTCTCTCCTTCATTGTTTTCTAGTATTATTTTTCAACAAAACTACAGAGGCTTAGGCAGGGCTCACAGTAAGGGATTTTGCACAGATGTTGGAAAGAGCTTAAAGAGGGGGAAAATGTTTGTGACTAATCCTTCATCTATATTTAGACTCTGGCGGAAGCACAGGGAGTATTTCATAGAGGAGAGACAAGGTACAGTGTTTAATAAATCTGCAGAAATAAATGTACCAAACAAATAATGTAGTTATTAGTGGGTGCTGTCATTTATTTTTATTGCAATAACATGTGGACTGACACATTATTTTATTAGGAACATCTCCTTTTCTAAGTTCAGGTGAAGGATGGTCTTTGGCCTTTCATAATGGAGCTTTGCATTAGCATGACTCCTATGATTTTACTTAATCTACAAAGCTTTTGGTTTGGGTCCTGTGCTGTAACTGAATGTTAACACCAACAAAATAGGGACTTTAATCAACCATACCTTGAGAAAGAGAGAGACAAGTAACATGTGTTGATGTAGGTGAGCACTGATTAATGGCAGGATAGCTGGTATATTACTTTATTTTTGAGCATAATATTTATTACCACATTTATCATATTAACCAGTTATATTCTTTTCCATGTGCCTCAAGATGCCCACTTCACTAACTGTAACTCTTAAAATTATTTTTAATGAAGTTGGTCTGATTAATTTTCCAAGTTCTTCTCTACATTTTAATGAAAATTATGCATTTCTTTTGTCCCCAAATAGTTACAAATAGAAATATTAATTAATACTACTACAAAACTACTACTGCTAACACTGATAGTGATTGTTTTCCAATTTTTATCTTTTTTTAAATTTAATGCTTTAGGAATAATTGAGGTTTTTTCCCTGAGGAAAGTCAGTCTTATAAATGTTTTCAAAACCAAAGGAGAACTATTTCCAATACAATTCCATGAATGGATAAGATTGTTTAAACACAGTCTCACATGGACTGCAGGTTCCTTGTGGATGTGCTGAATATCCTTCTTAGGATAGTGATTTTTGTGAGAAGAGAGGGAGTAAGTTTTACTTGTATTTCTTCCACAAGATTTTAAGTATGGTATTTTCCTCCTGAACTGTATGAGGTCCTTGCTGCAAAATCACTTTTGGCTACAATAGGGAACATACTACTCAATTGGACTAAAAATATCCGCAGAGTTTGATTGGTAGGTTTAAATATCATTTTTTTCATAATTTAAATTTTACTTTTTCGCATTTTTTAAAAGAAAAATGGGAATGGGAACAATGAAATGCTCTGATTTTCATAAAGTAGTCCATAGGAGTTCATCCCAGCAGAATAATATGAAAATTACTTAGGACTTTACATGAGAACAGTTAATACCTTAGATATTTAATTTGGGAATCATAACTTTCTCATGTGTTTTTATGTATTTATATGTGAATACCTTGGGGGTGTATAGCAATAAAAAATAAGGAGGTGAGTGTACTGACAGGCAACCAAATTATCTGTGAAAAAACATTATTAGTTTGTTTATGAGTACAGAGGTAGCCATACCTTCTGCTCTCATACATGAGAACTTTCAAGCTATCTAAATGATGAAATTGTGAACTCTGCAAAGACAAAATAATACATATTTTGCATGAGCTTTTGATTAAGTTTTTTAGGGAGTCTGTTTCTCTTTGGAAATAATTATCAGATTCTTTAGTCTAAAGTGTGCCATTTTATACAGGTATGTGCAGAAAATGCGTGACAAATTCTAATCTAATTTCCTATTTGTTTTGTTTATTTTCAGTAATTCCATCAAGCTAGTGAATCTGTGCTCTATATTTATCAGCACGTGGCTGACAGCAGCTGGGTTCATACATTTGGTAAGTATATTTAAAGGACTTCATTGACTTTTTCTCATGCATCATCTGCTCTCTGAGCTACTTTATTTCCTGCAATCGCTTTGCTCTGTATAATCCCTTAACACATCGAAAAAGGACAATAAAAAAGCATCACAGCCTCTCAAATTTTAAGCTTCTCAACTTAACTACTCAAAACTAGTTTGTAGTAGTAAGATAGACATCATTAACCTCAGCAATAAGGCAGGAGACTTGGACTGGTGCAACTTGTAAAACAATGACAATTTACCAGGAGGTGGCAGTGCTTCCCAAAGAACTCCTGCGAGTACTTCCTTGGAGCAGTTGGCAGAGTTGGAACTAGACAGAGGTCCTGGGAAATCCATAGTTGTGTCAGAAGCACACAGTTCTGTATTTCCACGAGAAGTAATGGGATTGCTGACATTCTAGATAGCAATTTGTTTAGAGATTTTCCTTTTAATTTGTCTTTAAATTTCAAATTGTTTAAGTGTAGCTTGCAGTCACTGATAACACGGGGTTTTTTTGTAGTAGATTTCTATTCTGCACTTGATAATACCTGAAAATTGTAAGATAGTACAGAAGTTCATGAGTTCATAAATGTGAATATGCGTATGAACCATAGGTATATGTCAAGTGTGTGTTTTAAACTAATAGCTTTTACTGATTTGTTTGGTAAATAAAATATTATTAGGTGGTTGTCCTTTAAGTACATTTCATGATCAATTTAGAATCAGGAAAATTTTTAGCTCCTAGTAGTAATAAGTTATTCAGGAATGTTTTGGACTAGTAATAAAATTTAATGATATTGATGTCACTCTGGAGCAATTTCATTGTCTTCGCTTGAATTAACTTGGGGTGCATCCAGCTGTTTAAGATTAAATTCAAAATATTTATTTTCTTGATATATCTGTCATTTAATTTTCACATTTATAAAGATGCACCAAGATTTTGGGTGTTTTCATTTATGATATATTTCTCTTTCACATAGGACTATATTTTTACACTCCTCTGAGCAAATATAGCATTTCTATCATAGAAACAAAAGTTTTTTCTAGTTTTGAACACAAAACCAAAAAACTCACCACCCTTTTAAAAATTACAACAAGACTGAGGGAATGCTATTTTCTAGGATTTGGATTTTTTTTTCTGCTTTACTTTTCAGCGTAACTTTCTCTATTCTACTGTAGGAATACTCAAACTTCAGCTTGTTACTGCAGAACAAATTTTAGAGGGCATGCTCTTTTCCCACTGATAAATTTATAGTTTTGTCACAAGAGCAGCTGGCTTTTTGAAAAAGTAATAGTATATCACTAAACATGTCAGTAATGCCTAATAGCTACATAGTCCTTTAAAACAAAAAACATTAAGGAGTATAATTGCATTACACATAAGTTTCACTCTGAAAAAGTTCAAAAGAAATTTATAAAATGATCTCACGTAACCGCATTAGTAAGTTATGTAGTGGTGAATGGAAAAGATACTTTCCATAAATAGTATGGGTGGAAAGGCTATGTATATTGGCAAAAGAATTGTAGTGCTATAGTTTGGACAGGGCCAGGTTCTGTATTTGTTCAAAATAAATCACAGAAAGGGATTCAGAGTTTATATTATGTGTCATATTATATATATATATGCAGACGTGCACATGCATATATGGTTAGATTTAATTTGGGGTACAACTCTATTAATTCATTATATGTTTTCTTTTACATTTAGGTGGAGAACTCAGGGGATCCATGGGAAAACTTCCAAAATAATCAACCGCTAACGTATTGGGAATGTGTTTATTTGCTGATGGTTACCATGTCCACTGTTGGCTATGGAGATGTTTATGCAAAAACAACCCTTGGTCGCCTTTTCATGGTCTTCTTCATCCTTGGGGGATTGGTAAAAACTCTTTATTTTTAATTCTTCCTATTATTCTAGCTACCTTAATACTTGATCTGGTATTCCTCATTGTAATTAAGTAAAACTAAAATTAATTATAAAGCATTCAAATAAGTTTAATATGCCCTTTTTTCATGTAGATAAATACTTTGGCAGAGCTTATCAAATTAGTCCAGTTTAGTCAGAATTTATCTAATTCCTTTTAATGAGTAATGCACGTGAATACATAAAGTGCCTTAATATTTCAACGTCTAGTGTTATTTGTAGTCCTCAATGTTTTAGTGACTGACTGTAATGCGTTTTTTTGGAGGCTGATATTGATATTTAAAGGCACTTTGCGGTTTCAGATGTCCTACCCACCCTTCTGTGTTCCTTCCCAGAATTCCAACAAACACTGTGGCTTTGGACTTCCTTAAAGAGCAGATTGCCTGATCTAGATGATGGCAAACCACATTCTCTTTAATTTCAAACATCTTTTCATGTCATGTAGTGCAATTTTAACTCACAATCTGTCACATGATAATAATCAGGATCCTTTTATAGGATCCTTGTGCTCTTCGTTCTGTATGTAAATAGCATCCAAGTTACTGATTGTCTTATGTCGACTTTTCTATTATTTGTCAGTAATTTGTTAGTAATATTATACGACCTGTAACAATATTGTTCTCTAAAACAGCAAAGTTTATATTAATATTTACACATTTCAAGGTAAGTGCTTTACGGATGACTATAATTTAGATTGTGCACATACATACATATGTATATTGTTACCTTACCCTCATATATTGATTTCACATATACATATCTTACAGAGGTGATATGTATATAACTAGTGTTACGAATGCCATATATGAGACACACAGATACATATATATGAGCATTAAATATATGCATTCCCATCTCTGATCATTGACATACGAAGACAAAGATCATGTCAAATGGCAGCAGCTCTTCGAAGTATCCAACCACAAGGAAGATGTTTGTTGGACAAAACATGGCAGAATATTTTTTATTTTCTCCTCAAACCCTTTTTTCTATCACATGTTATTCCAATCCTTCTAAACCCAACAACTTTTGGAAAAGTTTTTTTTTTTGGGGGGGCAGGGGTGATTTTTTTGTTTCTTGATGGGGAAATAGCCCCTGCTTCCATCTGTTTTTTGTCTTCTTTTAAATTCTAATACTGGGGGGAAAAGTCTGTATTTTAAAACAGAAATGTAACAGTAATGATAATACTTGGTTTTGGATTTTTTTTGTGGTGGGGCTTGGATGGGTTTTTCCCCCTCCCTTCTTCAGGAAGAAATAGACATAACTGCTTTTTGTGATTTAGATATCAGTTTGAATTAATTTTGTTCTTGTTTTGTTTTGTGTGTCTATTTTTCCTCTTTTGACCATTTTCTTTATTTATAAGGTATGCACCTTCTCCAAGATCAACTTTTACACTGAGCCCTCTTGTTTTGTTTGATGAGAACTTTTACATTTTTTTAAAATTTTCTTTTTAAACAACTGCATAGATCTAATTCTTTTGCATTTTCAGATCTAAAAAATATATATCTTCTGAAAATATTCATCATCCCCCTTTCTTTGGCCTCTCTTTTTAGTCTTTTCTTCTGTCTCCTATCTTCTTCTTAGGCCATGTTTGCCAGCTACGTCCCTGAAATCATAGAGTTAATAGGAAACCGCAAGAAATATGGTGGTTCCTATAGTGCGGTTAGTGGAAGAAAGTAAGTATCCCAAGAGGCTCTGCTGCCTCTGCTGCAGTAGAACACTCTCTGCATGCCATTTTCTTTTTTTTTTTGTGTTTTTGTTTCATGCATGTAGGCAATGTTTGCTCGCTACGTGCCAGAAATTGCTGCTCTCATCCTTAATCGGAAGAAATACGGCGGAACTTTTAACTCAACTCGAGGCAGAAAGTAAGTCAAAAAAGACCAGGTGTGGTTGTGTGACTTTAAAGAGCCCCTGAAGGTGGTAATAGCTGATTCACAGCTTATAAGGCTGTATTCTTTGACATCAGATGTTACCACTGGAGAGTTGTCACACTATAATTAGAGACCTGGGCTATGCTATGGTACAAGTCACAACATTCTGTCCCTACTTCCAGAGAACCTGGATACCACTAAGACTGCACTAACATACCTTGTTAAAAGTGCTGCTATTACAATCACAGCTTCTGGAACAAGGTTGAGTTGTCACTTAACTATTTTGGGCACCAGATAATCGTGTGGTTTATCTCTTAACTAAGTGACAATGATAATTCACATGATTTTCAGACAACTCAGTTCTTTAGAAGACTTGGTTTTGCTGGAGTGTAAAATAGGAGATTTAAGCTGAACGGTTTATTCTGTTGGAGTATGTAAGAAGTCTAATAGCTCCATTTCTCATTGTTCCATCAGCAGATTCTCATGCATCTTCTTTTTACTTCCTATGGATATTACAACACTCATGATTTTAGGATCTATGACCAGGGATTTTAAAGCAATTCTCTTCCACAAACTGTAAAAAACTTACCCTAAGAAGAGCAGACAGTAGCCGTAATATCAACATAGTATGGTAAAGAAACAAACCCATAAACCCCACTGTTTTTACCTGGTGGCAAAGGTTAAATTTTATTGGACCACATCAGCTCATTGCATTTCTATTAAAGGCCTCTTTGTTTTCATGACCAAGTAAAACCAGCTGTTTCTGGCATTGCCAGCATCTAGACCTACTGGGATATAGCTGTTACTGAACTAGATGTACTTGGTGATATAGTGTGATCTAGCACAATATCACGTTTAATGTTGCCATCTTTCATTTCATTGCTTATCATTGTGGCATTCAGTGGTAGAGGTATGTTTGTCCTGAAAGACTACTCATACAGAGGGCCCTTTATTTGAAGGCCCTTTGCAGTACCTTCAAATAAAGAAGGTACTGCAAGAAATGCATCTAATTAACTTTCTCTATCCTTACTTTAAGAAAATTTTTTACTTTATGAGTTTCAAATCATCACCCTGCAACATTTTATTAATGCGGATTATGGTTTAATCAAGTTGTTCTCTCTGCGTAGCAGAGACTGTAAATGTCCCACAGAGATAATTCTAGAGTACTGTTTTACATCACTGGGGAGATAAAGCTTTAGAATTAGAATACTATTGTCTGTTCAATAATATTCAAGCAATTAGACAGTAAACTTCAATATTTTTGAGATACCCTCAAATGTCTAGGGTAAACTGTAAACACCAGTGTTGGAAGTTTCCATCACTTACCTAGACTAAAAAAAATGTCTTTATTTCTGAGAAAGAATAGTATCATGAATTTCCAAAATTTTTTTTTGGGACATAGTTTCATATTTTTATTATTACCTAGTTTCTCAAAGAGTAGGTTTTTCAAATACAGAACATACACCTCTGTTTTTGAAGCTTCAAAGGAGTTATAGCAGAGGGGTATATGGTTAAAAACTGTTATACATACAGTTTTAGTCTCTCCCCTTGTACATTGTCACTAGTACCCAGCATTGCTCAGTTGTCTCTAAATTTTGACCTGATCTTCAGTCAGAACCCCACATCCTGAAAAACTCAGCATCAGATTACAGGCTTCTGCTAGCTTTGGGGCGTGCTTAATTTTATTTTTTCACCTTTTGTTTTTGTCTTTCTTTATTTGCACTGTCTGTTTGTTTTTATCTCACTCTGTTGTCAGTGCTTTCTCTGCTGATCTGTACTGCTCATATAATTTGTTGTTTGAAACTCAGCTCTGTCATCAGCATACGAACTGTTCAATTTACTTTATGCATTATTTTCCAGTTAAATTATTAATTACGAAGTAGCTTAAAGATGTCCTTTGCTCATGTGGGTCTTTCATCAGAGAATCTAAGCTTGGGAACTGCACAGTAAAAAGCCATTAGCACTCCTTGTTTGATGTTGCTTTTGCAGTCAATAGAACAAGATTGATGAAATGTTATGTTTGGCCAAAATTTAAGTTTTCATTTGGAATTCAGTGTTGAGAGAATGGATTGTCAGAACCAATAAGTTTTCCTTTGCATGGGATACGGGCATGTGGTAGTAATTAGCATTATAAGGATTTTAGTTGAGCAACCAAGGATAGATTCTGGCAGTAAACATAATGAGAAACTACAGTTCTTCTATTTCTATCATCAGAAAGTTTCCAGATAAAATTAAATACATTTACAATATGAAATCAGCTGAATTTTTTTTAAAATATAGTTTCAGCCCTTAAAATAGCAAATATGTATACTTTTTAACTTTCTAAAAAATGGAAAAATACAGGAAATCTGCTTTGTAGCATTTACATATTTTTTTGTACGTGTTGCCTTGTAAAATCTCTGTGTGTGGAATAACATGTTTCTATATGGTTATTAAACATTTAGGTCGTAACTTAAAATCAACATATTATTATATGTGTTTTGAGGATTGCACTGCGTGACTTTAACACTGAGGAGAGCCTTGCCGTGAAATTGTAACTGTCAAAGCAGATAGAATGTGTGCATAAGGATTCTTGATACAAACGCCACTTACTGAAGAAGAGAAATTACCAACACACCAATGAGTTTGATCTCACATTTCATTTTGCTTTTCAGCCAATAAAGTCCCCAAAGGTCTCATAAACAATATAGGATGCATTTGGAACAATAAAAAATTTTACTTCTCTCTTAGATGAGACACATACATACAGACTTGGGAAACAGAAGTAGTTTGTGGGCAGTATGCAGTTATCACTGGTTAAATTTACTATATACTGGTTAGTTATGTTATGAAAGTCCACAGAGAATTTTTTAAATTTTAAATTATAATTTCTGCTTTGTAGTATTACTGCAGTGAGATTTCTGGAGTCTCATAAAATACACAACAGGAATTTTTTGTAGTCTTTGATTGACGTTTCACCTGTTAAATAAACAGCAGTACTCACTGTTGCACATATACTAAAATTTCTTACCAATATATCTATACAAAATTTGACTCAGACTAAACATACACCTTTGAGGTCTAGTAGGTAATGAGTTAGGCACAATTACAATCTAGAACAAAAAAAAATTACCAGAGAAAATATAACAATCCTTGTCTTGAATTTCAAATTTATAAGCAACGAGAGTTGCTCTGTAAGCAATGATATTACTGCTAAACAGCTGGGGTTTTACTGTTTTTCTTCTTCAGGTCATCAGAAGCCTCTGTAATGTTTTTACTGTGTGCCCTGATATACCAGAATCATATGATCAGTAGACAAGCAAAACTGGCCTTTTCAGTTTAGTTATACACAGAACAGACAAACAATTGCTTCTAAATACAAATAATACAGAGAAAACCAGACTGTAGTTATAAGACAGGAAACAGTTGATAATAAATGTACATGTATGAAAAACTAAGTCACAAGTGGGAAACAAAATTCAGATGTAAGAAGCAATCAGACTTGTAAAAAATATTATTTTGTAGTACAGCTAAGAGGTATCTTAGGATAACGGTGATGTGTCTTCCGGTATTTTCCACTTTGAGTCCTATGTAGCTTTTCTGTTCTCTCTGACAAGAAATTCAGTCTGCTGTTTCTCCTTCCTGTTCTTTTCCCTGGATGAATTCTGTGGTTCATGATTTTACATTTTGAGAAACACTTTTTATAAAGTAGGTATTGCACATAATATTCTTTGTAATGATGTTTCCTCTTAGCCATTTTTTTTTTTAATTTTTAACCCAGCGAGTGCTTCCTTACACCCTATCTATACTTAGCTCTTTTCTTTTTAAAACATTTGATTTGACTTTGTTTAGGCTTTTTCTGTAAACTATCTGAGGAATTAATGAGTTAGGCTTCAAGGGATCATTTTAAAGTGAAGTACCATAAAAGGATGGAAAGGTATCTGCCACCATCAGCATAGCTAAAAGACTATTGGGTTTAAAATGTAGCAATAAGCCTGCAGGTTTGTTCATGGATTCATATCTCTGGAAGACTGGAAGGGGCAGTGATCGTTTTGTCTTTGGATGATTTCCTGAAGTGCTCCAACTAAGCTCTTAGTTATAAAGCTCAGGCTATAATTCTTATGAGACGGGGCTTTTCTTCATATATATATTCTTCATATATATATTCTTTTATAATATTCACAGTAGTGAGGTACAGTATGAAATTCAGTTAAAGATCCAGATTTGTTTTACCTCTACTGGTTTATAATTAAATTTTTATTCTGCATTTACTAGTTTACCTGAGAATCAAGACTGTTCTTGTTTCATTTCTGTATTCATGTGTTCACATGATCAGATTGGATTTTAATTCTGTGAAGTATTTTCTAGTTAAGGAACTAGCTTGTAGATCAGCCTGCACAAAGCTCTGGAAAGCATATGGAAAGAGTATTTGTAAACTGATGAACTCAGAGAGACTGGATAACCTGCTGTTTTTTACATTAAATTAATGACTTTTAATTCCATGGACTAAATTATTTTTGCTTTTTATGAAGGCAGAAAGTAGAACGTGGCTTCCCATATTGGCAGAGAGAGGGATGACCTGCTTGAGCAGGGAGGTTGGACCAGATGACTGGCTGTGGTCCCTTCCAGCATTAACCATTCTGTGATTCTGTCCACGTATATATAAACGTCTTGCTTTGGCGCAATAATAAATGTTTATACTAGAATTTGTTACATATTCAAAAAACTAAAAAAATTAAAAACCAAAAAAAAAAAAAAAATCCAGGTACATTATTGTAGTTAGTATGTAGGATTAAAAACTGTATTTTAATGAAATCACAGTACTTTGCAAGCTATTAAAACCTCATTTCTCATCTCTCTTGATCTGCTCTGCTTCCCAGAGATTTCTTCAGATTTCTTATATTTACAAGCCATAAATTAGCAAATCATCAACATATCAGCGGGAATAATCATCTGTTAGAAATTCCTTCCAGAAGGAAACATGGGATCCAATAACTAAACTTCACAGAGAAAAATAAAAACTGTAGACAGATAGATATGGTAAACAGAAAGACAAACAGATAATTTAAGTTGACAGACCATCTTGGACTCATTAGACATTTGAATTTCATTAAAAATTAGAAAAAATTCAAGGCCTATCCAAAGCAAAGGTCCATTTGCTGCAGTAATGAGAGGCATAGCTCTGAAGAAAGTGACATTAGATTATTATATTAAATAATTCGATACAATATGTAAGATATTATTTTTTCAGTGGTATGAGAATGTAATAAGAGAATGTGACATGGATTACATTATGGTCCCCAGGGGTGTCTCTATTTCCCATCTGCTAGCCATTCTTCTAATCCCACTGTTTCAAATGAAGTTTCACTTAGTGATAAAGAAAATCTGATGAGTGTTAAATAGACTGATAGATAGAAGAAATAGGACAAACTTTTTTTTTTTCAATTTAATGTCCTTATTAAACTATATCCATTCTTGTGAAAGTAAGAAAGGTAATGTGGGAAGTGACGTATAACATTATTATGAAATAAAAATGTATCTTTGAGGTCACAATAACAGCACTTATTTTATATTTCTAGTTAAAGTTGTAAACATTCTTTGTCTCTTCCTAAACATTAAAAAAAACCTTTTGGATTTGGCATCAAATAGCAGTTATTGCTGTCCAAATTTTTACCCAAGAAAGACTGAATCTGGTTTATAAATCTTCTGACCTACCATATTCTACAGACTACACAGTCCGTGACTAAGTGTTTACAGTCCAGTGATTGTAATGTGAGATGGCAGAAGTCATTAATTGATCAGCAAGTTTTAGAGGTTTTTTTGCTTTCACTCAGGCTCTATTGCAGAAAATGAGTCATGACATTTTGAGTTGATTTCTGTGGATAAAAATGCATTGGCTCTGGTCATGGATGAAATGCTCCAAAATCTTAAAAGCCATTCCTGACTTCCACTTTGCTTACAAAAGATTTAATAATATTTTGACTCTTTGAGCACACAAAAAACACATAATGTGGTTTGAAAATGAATAATGGTGGGAGAAAGCAAGGTATTTAACAGAAAATACTTTGATTTGTTTTCAAAATAAGAGTGTGTTTTGTGTGTGTGATATCTACCACACAGAATGTTACAAGAATGAAGTCCAGGGTTTGGAGGGATTAGAACAGTAGATTAAGGCCTGTTTGCAACTGAGATGCGAATGCTGGAGGTGTAGATTACTCCTGCATTTTACTGTAAGCTTTCCAGTATGGACTCCTTATGCATGCTATTTAGGAGTTTTTACTTCTGTTTGTATTGAACTATTCATTTATTTCTTTCTGAGCTCTGTTTTGCCTAAATACTGCAGTATTTTTCATGAAAGCAGAAATACTCTAGATAATATTGCCATGAAGACTGAATGAAAGGATGAATATTCATCCTTTACTATAAGCTACAGTGGAAGCCTCTTAACTAATCCAGACCCTGGAAGAAACAAATCACTGTGCTTTCATCTTATTATTGCAGATTCAGAGGTATGCATCAAAAAAAAGAATATTAACTTTTAAGTTTCTTTGTAGACAAACATTGTGCAATTCCTTTTATCAGGAAAATGTAAGATAAACTCATTTAGCTGTAGTTGAGCAAAGGAGTCTAAATAAGCAAAGCAGCCTAGAGTGAATCGCATGATAGCATGCCATTACAAACAGATGCAAGCTCTAATGTACATTTTAAACAAAGGAGTATGCTATTTATCCTGGATTAAAGTATCTGAAATGAACTCTGTCAGCCTCTTCTCTAGGAGAAATCTCACTTTGGTGGCTATAAAATATTTGAGGCCCATGTAAGTGAATTCTTCTGTGCTATTTCTATGGGCTTCATAGTTTCTGATATTTAAAGGTTGCCAGTGACACTCCACCAGTATTCACTAAGCAAGACTGAAATCTGGATTTGTATAAGTACACTTTATATAGTATCATAGCTGTAATAATTCACAGTTTATTAGGGTATTGTGTGCTGTCACTCATTACCAGTTTTATGTTTAAAAGAATTTGAAAGGATTCCCTCTTGATTCTTAATTTCACATACTTATATTGGTCACAAAGTAACTTAATACTTGCATCAGAAGTAACTTTCAAATGTTTGACATTAACAATTTCCCAATTGTGTGAATCTTATGTATGACTCAGTGCTGTTCCACTGATCTGTACTGTATACCATATACTCAGTGTAGCTGTTTGAGGATTTCCTGGTATTGACTAATCCCTTTTTCTTTACTCACCATTTAAGAGAATCCAAAGGCATGGTACCTGTTGAAAAGAACAGCACCTTCAGTATAGGCTGCACTCTGGTTTGTAAATAGTTTACAGCTGAAGCTATCAGGTCTAATTTACAGAAGTTAAAGGTACCTCAGACACGTTCTCACATATTACAGTCACATCTGTGACAGTCTGGTCAGATGCTTATATACTTTAAACGTTGATACATATTTGAAAGTCACTGCTTTTGGTTTCTTGGTGACTTCAATACATTCGAAAATTTTAATCCTTCAAAAGTAAAGAGAATAATGAAACAAACAGTTGTAGGAGGAGAAATGTTAAAGATGCTGCAATTTTATACACTTGAGAGTCAATGTGCTATATCCTTTAGTATTTTTTACCTTAATCTCCTTTGTACTAAAAAATTTAGCCTAACGGGGCAATCAGATTGAGAAATAAACATAGAGTTGAATTTTTTTTTTTTACAACTGCCATGTCTGGATTTCAGAGTAATTTATGCGCTCTCTTCACAGATAAAAATGACTAACACAAAAAGTTTCAGTAGTAACACATTGTAATTTCCTGTCCACTAGAGGTATTTTATAAAAATTAATCTTCTGTGTCTTTTTCTGGTCCAGAAGTGTCCATTCTAAATGGTGGTTTTCAGCCTTTGCTTTTGTTATATATGCAATACACAGGCAAGTTTTTTTTAATGATTATAATTTTATAACAAATTATTCTGGCTAACTAAACACATTGGCTAAATAATTGATCCTTAGAGAACCATCATCCTTGATTTCAAGTCTTCTATGAAAACAAAAAGAGAAAAAATTCAAATTGTGGCTGTACAGCACTTATTGCTCCAACAGTATTAATCTGAGAGGGGATTTTATATTGAAATAAGAGAAAGACATATAAGCACATGCATAAAGTTTAGAACTGAATTAACAATCTTGAGTAATGTTAGGTAAACCATGAAAAGCACAACTGGCTGGAAACACTGTAAACTGTTATGCTTAAGAATGTATACCACTAATAGATAAACAACCAGACCGTATACACAGTCTCTGTTAACATTTATTAATTTTTTTTTCAATAAGAAAATGAGACTGAGACCCATCCTTTTTTGAGCAAAGCGTGTTAGACTTTACAAGAACCTGTTTACTTCAACCAAAGCAGTCTGCTACTAGTATATACACAAAGAATTTAGATGGTTGATAGGTGAAGGAACAATCAAAATGCTAAGCAGAAAGACCAGGAAGGCATGTGAACATATGTATTTGATATAAATATAATTTTATAGAGACATCTAGATCAATATGCACCACACTTCTTCTAGTTACTTGACAAGTGAACACCAAGTATTCAACTGAACAGAATTTTGAATTTATTATCCGTGATTTATTGTGACAAAGTAGTTGGAGTGAATTTTTTCAAGTTCTTTATACTTGTTCCAATAAAATGGATACAATTTCTTTCAAAATAAACAGGCAGAAGATTTGCCTTTTGTATTGTATCCTCTGAAGGAAGAAGCATTCAAAGATCCATTGTAAAGAATCCCATTCACATTGGATCTGTTTTCATTTACAGTCCTATTTACATGGATTAAGTGTATGCTCTCAATTATCTCATCTCAGAAATCTAGATGTTTTAGCTTTCGCTTATTTAGTTTTTTGTCTTACTGCAATGGTTTGTATCTGTGGTAGCATAGGATCTTAGATCACCATTTTTTGTTTACTTTGCAAGAAGCTGGAGTATTTTTAGCAAAAGTATCATTATGTCAATACTCAAGTAGGAAAAAAATTAGGTACTGTAGGGAATTTCAACTATGTAGAATCCCAGTTGTGTACAACCGTGTACTAAATGTGTATAATTGTGTCAATTTTTCGTATTTGAAATATTTTTGGGTTTTTTTATATTTCTCAAAATAATTTTGAGGATGATAAATATATGTGGGAGAGAGTGGATTAGTCCATTTTTGCTGATAGAATATTGTTCTCGATAAGCTTTTGATTCTTTGTAAAAGATTTCTTTCGCAGCATCACAGTCTGGTAATATGGACTCTCATTGGTATATTAAACCAGTTTCACCTCTAATACATGATACCAATGACAACTATTACTTAACAGAAACCTTAGTCCTCCTAAAAACATGTCAGTAATAAAAATGTCTAAATTCCTAAATCATATTTTTCAGTATGGTAAGGAAATGTCTAAATTTTGTTTTTAAAGAAAAAAACAAATTGAAAGCACAATAAAGTATTACTTTTTAGCCTTTTAAGAAAAAGCTTAATGCAGATGTTAGACATTTCGTTTGACTCAGTATTTTTCATGCAATGTTTTTCTACTAACCAACTCTTTTTCGCATTGAAAGAATTACCCAATATGTTGGCTCTACTTAAAGTCTCAGTGCCTTGAAAAAAATTAGTGGTTAAAAAAAAAGAAAAAAGGGAAGGGAATAGTTATTGAAATAAACAGAGGAAGTTGTAAATCTTTAAATCCTATACAGGATAGATTGGAACAATATAAGCTCTCCAAGTTTTCTTAAATAACGTACCTAAAAACTCTCTGTGGGCAAGTAGGAAATCTGTTTTCAATATCTTCCGCTTCTAAGCAGAAAATATAATTTATGCTAAAGAAAGTGGGGTTTTTTTGTGGGTGTTTTCAACCAAAAATTAATGCAAATATCTCATCAGAAAATACTGTTTGAAAGCCAGGAGGTTTTGTTGCAGACACCATTCCGGACACTGCCTTGCACATTATAAGAACAACAAAGAAGAGAAGAATAGATCATGCCCAGCTGTAAATCAGAGTAAAAAATGAAACTATAGTGCAGATGCCTTCCAGCAGCTCAAAAAGAATTAGCCCTGATAACCAAATGCAAGACTCTTCAGAAGCCAAATGTTTTATTTTCACGGTAGCAGATTGCTATGAATCCCTACTCAGTGAGAGTCATAAAAGGATTGTACCAATTGCATCTGCATTTTAGCAGGAGTTTTTTGTAGTAAAAAACCTGTGGAGGTGTTTTATAACATAAATTATCTTGTAGTCTTTTGATACTGTGGTGATTTCTTCTGCAATACAATATTTTGGGTTGCACAGCTGTACTTTAAAGGTGTGGATTCTAATCAATGGCAGAAAAGAACCAATACTAAGTGAAATCAACCACAAAGCAAAAAAGTTATCTGCACAGGAACGCAGTGTATCAGAAGAGCCTTCAGGAAGAGACTCTGCTGAAGCCAACAGCACAGGGTCTGTACAATGGAGTTCCCTATCATAGAAAATTATTTCTACTACCAAAAACAATGCATCAACCAAGCAAATGGAAAGTTCAGTTTCTTAATTAGTAAAAGCTGGAAACGTCTGAAGTAAACAATACCCATAGTTTAAAGTCTGTCATCTTGGAAAATGTGTATAGGCAGTGTAAGGAATATAGATTAATTTTTTTAGCTGCTATTTATCATTTTCTTGGGCCATTGAGGTTTTTGGTGTTAGATGGGTTAGCACTTAGGAAAAGTGTTGAATACCACTAGACAACAATGGCTTCCCAGTAGGTTACTGTAATGTAGTGTATCAAACACAGTCTGTTCAGAATTTAGATCTAGTAAACTACTAAGGTTTTTAATATTTCTTCAGAATCTGAAGTTTCCTGAGGTTTTGCATTTACATTGATTTATTACTTATACCCTTAGTGCAATAACACACACGAATGCCCATCTCTGGCAACTCAGGCAACTGACCATTAGGGAAACAGAGAAAGAGTGCTTCTGGTAGGGGTAATAGAGGCAGTGCAGAGCCTGCTGGAAACCCTGCCAATTTGCAAAGCTCTTAAGGACCTCTTGCACCAAGAAGAAAGGATGATCTGATATATTTTACATCTTGTTTTCTGATAGTGTGTATACCATCTCATAAAACAGGAAAGCTTTAACTCAGGGGTTTTTGTGTTTTTAAGTGTTTGCAGTCGAAGGACTTGGTGCTTTGTGCACTTACTGCACCTAAAACTTCTGAAAAAAAAAAAAAAAGGCAAAGCATACACTTTTAGCAATAAACATTCATAGTGTTGAGTCCTATGTTAAATACAAACCAGCATGATCAGAGTCTCCTATAGAAATCGATTTCTTACCTATTAAATAGAAGGAAGCCTTTGAAGTTTTAGACTACTGCTATTTCTAAAATTGCATTTGAGTCCTGATGCTGTCATTGAGAGATCATGCAAAAGGAACGTTATCATATTTCTATATAAATGTTTAACACTGTTCTATTCCAGAAAAGTGATGATAGTAAACAATATCACAAGGTCTGCTGGACTGGTATAACAGTTAATTGTGTTTTGCTTTTCTAGTCACTGTCTGAGACTGCAGAATTAACAGTACCTGACAGTGATAATATTCACTGCACGGTGCAAATTACTACTATTGGTTTGTTCTGCATAGTTATCCCTTTTCCAATGAGTTCGGTGTACTTTTTACACAAATTTCATCAAGGATCAAATTATGAAGCAAGGAAAGACTCCTATTATAGTCCATTACATAGGTAATCATTGCTGCTACATATTATTTGTGGTTTCCTGACAATGAGGTTTCTGTGTTACTGAATTTTCCACAGAAGAATTATGAAGTAGCTGAGACTTGGGTGGTCTACTTCTTACTCTTGGAATTACTTTGCTTCACATTTAGTAGTTCAAGTGCCAAACAAGTGCAGAATTTTGTGTTTGTAGTATTTGTGCATAGACTATATGACAGTAATGAAGGTGATTTTCTGTTACTTCAAAAAATGGTAACTATGCCACTTTTTCCCTCATCCTAACTTCTGTGAGCAATGTGGTTATTGAAAGTGTTAGCAATAGGCATAACAAAAATCACTATCTGTCTTAAACCCATGACAGTAATGTAAGCTGGATTTGATTTTTTTTCCATGAAGGAAATTGTGAGACATTTTGGGATATTCTAATCATAAACTGTTGGACTTTGTTTTTACAATAATAAAGGAGCAAAGATCCCTTAAGTCAGGAAGAGTGCAATTTCCTAGGCCTTTCCTTCAGCCTTTCAAAATTTAAGATGTAAAATTTGAGAATGTGCATGTAGGTATATGTTGTGCTTCCATCTTCCATGGTCAGCTACATCTAGTAATGAAAATGTGGAGAAGTAGAAACCTTTCTGACATTGCAATCTATGCAAACTTTGATTTTCTAAGCAATCTGTTGCAATGGTGAAATAAGTAATTACTTCTTATTGTAAAGTACTTTCCTTCTAGGAGTTATGGCAGGAAAAATATTTCTTTTTTACTGCTTATGACCTATAATTGGCAAGCTTTTCACTGCCTTCATTGGCATAAATATCTGCTTCAACTGTAGAAAAATATCGAATCATTTAAGGGAGATTTGCTGTCATAAAACAAAAATTTGAAAAGTGAATCTCATTAGAGGAGGTAAAAATGTGTAGAGAGAAGTGTAAAATAAATAAATATGCCTTTGAAAAGGACTGGTTAATATGGTGGATAAACTTATATATAACTGATGCCATTTATTGTTAAATGTGTAATACGTGTCCAAATGGCTTTGCAGGTGAGAGTGTATATATATTTGCAATTGCAAAATACCTTTCGGAAGTGATATTTTCTTTCTCTGGCTTCAAGGAAAACAATCTAGAAAAACATCAAGAAGAGACTAATACTCTTTTTTTTTTTTTTTTTTCCAATAAGTGATCATTTCCGTTTCTGCTTTCTTGCTTGTTTGTATTGCCTTTTTTTCAAGATTAACTCTGATTTTTCTGTAACAGGCACATAGTTGTCTGTGGTCACATAACACTTGAAAGCGTGTCCAACTTCCTGAAGGACTTCCTGCACAAGGATAGGGATGATGTCAACGTAGAAATCGTCTTTCTGCATAAGTGAGTAATCTTTCAAGATTAGTCCTATCATCAGTTACTAAAACTTATTAAATTAAGGCTGATCTTATGGGAAGACAGAGAATCTTTCAAGCTCCAACTAACCATAAAATTAATCTTTTCAATTACTGTTATTAACAATATGTTTTGAAAAATAGTTATTTTCTGCATTTTTGATAACCCATAGCCAAGTATATGTGTTTCAAGCAGATAGACTTCAGACCCAGTTGTGAGGTAGATAGCTAAACAAATAGTTGAAGTGGGAGTGAAGTTATGGAATAAAATATATTGGAATAGTAATAAATATATGGGAGAATTCTTTTTAGTGGTAAATATTTATGGAGAAACTACCTAAATTACTAACATAAGTAAAATTAAGGAAAACCACTCTATGTCATATGAACTTATGCTAGTACATTTTCACCTTGGATTTGTCTAGGAAAAATGTTTATTTCTTATTATAAAGTATTTATAAAAAGAAAAACGTTGGTATGGATTTAATTTTAATATAAATGAGATACATTACAGATATGTTAAAGATAGAAATGAAGTTCTTATCACAGTGATAATTAATACTGCTCTTTTACCCATATATACCTACCTACACACACATAGTCTCTTATCTTTTTCTGATGTGGAATTTGGAAAGGTATCTGAAGATGGTTGTTGCTTCTTGCAGGCTCTACATTATGTGTAATACAATACCAAATAGGAATACTTATGGGAGAAGTTGCTAGAAAAAGCCATGTGATAGGAGACAGTATGAAAAGGTCTTTTCTGCTCTGGAATGGCATCTGTTTAGAAGTGTTGCTAGCTGTGAATGAGTAATATTTTTGCATTCAGAGCACGTTCAGCACTTTTTGTCAAAGAAAATTATTACAAAGTTAAGGAATCATATGTGATGATTTAAGAATGGAAGCTGAAAAGCAAGAGTCAGCAGCACTTACACAATTTTACCATCTAGTCTTTTCAAATTGAACTAGAGATGATATCCTCATGTAACTACATCATTTGTTTGCACCCTCTCTCTCTGTAATAACAAGAAGTGTCTGTGAGAGGAATTGAAGATCCTGATTTCCACAGTGAAAAGATGTGTTGATAGGAATCAGGAAACTGCACATTTACATGAAAGGAGTTTAGCACCTTGCTACTTGTTTGTGCCTACTCTCTTGTGTACCTTCACAGACAAATACTTGCATGTTTCTGTTTTATTTTCTTATTAAATTTAGCTTTTGGCATGGCAAAGATCTCATGCACTTACTGTGAAGCTATTAAATCCTTTCTATTTTAATGAGCGGCATCAGAACAGATATTTACAAGGTTGGTGCCACATTATGTAGTTGACTGTGATCCATTTAATTTTTCTTTTGTATCTGGCAAAATGAAATGAGACAGAAGGTCATAGTATCATTATGTTTGTTTTATTTGCAGCTCACACAGGCCGCAGGATTCCTATAGAGTTTCTTTATCTGGTTTTTAGTGATTTTTGCATTGAGCTCTTTTATTCAGTGCAGTCTGCCATTTTGAGAATGGTGGGGACATGCAGAGAATGATTGTGTTACTAGATAAATTCTGGACAGAATGCTGTGAGAGGATATTTTCAAATGTTTGCACCCATACTTCTGGATTCATATTTGTAAGAAATGAACAAATGATGAACGAAGCACAATGAAGTGAGCCAGAAGCACTGTGGACAGAAACAAGGAAGTGAAAGCAATATAGTGTTTAGCTTTAAAGTATTTCACACTGTTGCCACATCACAGAAAAAGCATCAGCAGAAGTAATAAATGTGTGAGTTTGTAGATGAAGGAAATGGGGACCAGTTACGGAAGCTGATTTCTCATTTGCTGTTGTGTTTTCTTCATCTTTCCAATGCAGTATCTCCCCTAACCTTGAGCTGGAAGCTCTTTTTAAACGACACTTCACTCAGGTGGAATTTTATCAGGGTTCAGTCCTTAATCCCCATGACCTGGCAAGAGTGAAGGTAACAGCTCTGTTGTTGTGTTCTCCTGCTAATTGACTTTTTTTAAGTATTCTTTGCATTATTTGAAAAAAAAAAAAAACAAACAAACTAACACAAAAACAGTAAAGCACTTCTTCATTTAACCCCAAAAGATTGGTTTTGCATCTCTATTAACTTGACTAATAAATTATATCTATCCTTGTAAACCTTTTTTCCTCTATATCTTTAGATCTTCAAAACTACAGTAACAGTGACTTAAGACACATTCTGCCATTCCATTAAACTCTTTATGAATGTTTCATTGAGGTTTCAAGAGTCTACTTACATTATTATTTGATACAGCAGAACACTGTTTTACTGCTTAAAATACTATTGTCTTAACTTATCAGAACAATTAAAAATATTTTTCACCTGCTGAACCTTTTTATATTGTCCTTATTTAAATGTATTTATAAGTACATTTTAAGCTTTTTTTGAGAATTAAGCTAAAATTAGATAGTTTTATTGTCTAGAATTCTAATTTTTTTTTTTATACTCCTAAAGCAAAGCATGAAGCTTAAATAAAATTTAAGGAAAAACGAAGTTGTCAGATACATCAACTTTTTTGTTTCTTTTTTTTTTAACCCCCAGTGGATTGTAAACTGGCTACTTAAGCCAACATATTTTAGCACAGTGTTGTTAATCCTTTCTGGAGTTCTAATCCTGTCTTTTGTCCATTTTGGCTGCAGAAATTACTTAACCTTTTGTAGCCCAGTGCACACAATTTCAGTTCATCAGAACATGTTCTAACTACGACCATAAAATTGTGTGTTCGTATTTTGTGTTTTGTATTCCACCCTTATTTGTGTTGATAGTTGGTTGTATACACTGAAAAATACTTTCTTCATATGCTTTGAGTTCTCTAAAGCTAAAGTTTTTCTGAATCTAGAGCTCTTGTGAACAGATAAATTGTCTTCCTCTTACTTTCTAAATCTAGTACTCAGATTCTAAATCATCAGTTCAGCCTCATCTTCCTGTCTATAATTGGAAGGTACTTAAATTCCCAAAAAAAGCTGCAGGACTTCTGGGAACACTATAGTGATGTAACAGGAACTTCATATGGATTGAGGGATCTAAATTCCAATATCTGGTTACAAAAGATTAATGTTAACACCTTCATGGCTCAGCTGATGCAAAGTAAGAGTCGACAATTGAACTACTAACCTGCTCTGATAATCATAATCAAGTTTCAAGAAATTGCTATGTGTGTTTGAGAGCAATTATAATCACTCACATTAACTCACATTAGCCTAGTAACATTTTTGGTTAGCTTTAAGAACTGACACTAACACTCACAATGGCAGTGCTGGATTCCCTGATACTTTATGATGAAAGAAGAGCTGGAAAGAGTCGTTGCTATATATGTTTGCTTTCTCTTTGGTGTCTCAGATAGAGTCAGCAGATGCGTGCCTAATCCTTGCCAATAAATACTGCGCTGACCCAGATGCTGAAGATGCCTCCAATATTATGAGGTAAACTCTGGAGTTTTTAATAGCTTTTTGGTTCTTCACCTGGGTTAGATAATTTTCTGATCTGTTGCGCTTAAAGAACATTGTAGGATTTTTTTCTTTTTGGACATATTAAAAGTGTCACAAAAGTTCAGAGGTGAGAATACCCTCAATTCCTACGTAAATGTTTGATTTAGCTGCTTTTTTGTGTGTCAGAAGAGACATTTGGAGCACAAGCTTTGGTACTCTTAGTAATTTTGCAGAACCTAAGGTTGAGTATTAATAGCTGAATGGAGAGAGGAAGGGGAATGCAGTTATGTTGTTGCAACAATATGTTACGAGTGCATGTACTGCATGGGCTGCTGTTAATGACGGGACAGAAGGACACTTCATCACTTCACACCTCGTTTTTCCCTGGTCTATCTGCACCCACAAACAATGTGCTGCTCAGGGGATAGTAAAGTATACAGTAGAGTAGTCTTCTATTTCCATCCTGCTTTTTTTACACTGAAGACCAATCGTTGCTTATTTTGATTGACAAGCCATTTACCACAATAGGGACCACTAGATCTCCTCCTACTTTCCTCCTTGAAGTCTCTGAAGGAAGGAGATGAAATAGTCAGTCAGTAGATGGCAGCTAGAGTTACAACAAATCTATGCCATTCCATGTTTTATGTTTTGTTCATCCAACTCTTGTTTTAATGAGACTGATTCATTAGGAGTTCTCTATCACTGGATTGGCCAGTGTTATGAACAAATGTGATCGGCTTGTCAGATGTTGGCATGCTGTGTATTGAAGGAAGGGTAGAAATGAAAAGGTAGTTATAAAATTGCTCCTCTGGAAAACTTTCACTGTGTACAAGAGATGTGGCTGGCTGAGGAAGATGCAGGGCTTAAATATGCCTAATTTCATTTTGCAAGTGTGACTTGCAGTGCAAGAAACTTTATTTTGGCATTGATTGCATAAATACATTAAAAATACTCCAGTTGGAGATTAGTGAATTCTTAATAGATTTAATACATGTAATGTAATAAAATGCAAAAGTGTAATTTGAGAGTAGAATTCTCTTGTGTTTTCTCACAATATAATTCAAAAAACTGAATGTTTAATTAAACAATTCAACAAGAAAGGGAAAATTAGAAGGAAGACTTGTTAAAGTAATGCAATTTTTTTTATGTTTCCCATTCTAGCTTTGATATGCTTCAAAGCATAAGCCAGATCAGCAGTTTGCAAGATACTTTCTACAAAACACTGATGTAAACACTTATGGCATCCAGTCTTTTGAGACTGATAGTTCCTTAATAAGTCAGATTTTTTTTTAATACTTTTATCTTCTTTCTCTACCCTTAGTTTGTAAATACAAAACTGTTTTAAGCCTATTCATCTCTTTAATTTTTTTCAATACCTTTTTGTAGCACATTATCAATCCAACCATTTCTCAAACAAATTTTTTCCATCCACTTAAAATCTATATACAGTTGAGTATATCTTATGCTTGTAAAGTAATTAAGAATGCAGAGAAGCTGCAGATTATGCAAGTAGCCCCATATTTTATAAATTCAGTATTCAGATATCAATTTTGATGTTGAGCTTTGGAATAGTCCATATAAATTAAGATGTAAAATCATTATTTGAGATATTTAGATATGATGAATGTCTAGCAGCTATAAATAAATAATATGTGATGGGGAAGAAAGGGATTTTTTCAGATGTATAAGTGGAAAACTTGATCAATTATTTTGATGCAAAGACATGAAGATAATCACTGAAGATGACATAATAATTCCAAGTGTGTTATTTTCCTGGGAGAATAAATGGAGTATATGAACAAATTTGCTAAAACAAGTGTCTTTTTCTGCAAACTCCATAAAAGCAAAACATTCAACTGAATATTTCCTGAAGTTTGTTTTTCTCTATTATTAGCCACTACTTATTAACTCAATTTGACTAGGTTGTAATATTGCATAGTTCTGACTTCAGTCAATATATTTTACAGCTAGATGGATGTAAAACGATTTTAATTGTGGGACTTGACCATACAGTGAAGTAGAATTATTTGGATGTATTATCTAAATATCCTATCAGTTAAAAGGTATTTTATTAGTTTTTTTCTCTTCTTTTTAGAGTTATTTCTATAAAGAATTATCATCCGAAGATAAGAATTATCACTCAGATGTTGCAGTATCACAATAAGGTAATGTGATGACCAACAATATTTCTCTTCAGTTTTTTGCTACATTGCATTCACTCCTACATAATTTTTCTAATTCACTGAAGTAAGCATTTTTCTTTCCAAAGCAAAACATCCTAATAATCCTTGTCATGTAATCTAGGTACAAAGTAATTCAGTTTTATTTATATATTCACATGACTTTATTAAAATCCTGACATTTATTAGTTCCCTAGGATCTAATTCTCAAAGCTACAGTGTCCATAGTTGCGATTGATTCCAGATTAGCTTTTAACTGCCTAACTTCTGTAAGTTTTGCATAGTTTATTATGCTAGAATTACACAGGGTGGATTGGTGGCCTCTAGGCAATTCATCTGAAATCAGTTCTTTGTTCATAAAAACACCCAAAACAAAACAAAAACCAAGTAGTTATTATTGTCTTACAGGAGATTATTGTGATTTTTTTTATTATGGCATGACAACATAGACCTGAAATTGCCAAACAGCAGGCACAAAATAAATAGTATTACATTCATATGCATTACAATAATATACATTCATATAAAACATAGCTGAGTTGTGGAACTTGCTGCTATAAATACTGTGGAGTTCAAAATTATAAATCCACTTTGGAAAATAATTTGGAAAATTTTTTGGTGCAAATTTGTGGCCTTTAAACACAGTGAAGTCAATTTATTCAATCCTGAGATGAGGAATTCCATAAATGGCTGTCTATCAGGGTTAGGAAGAATGTATCAGAGAACAGACTACTCATATGTGACCTGCTTCTTTTATTATTTCTAAAAGCATCAACCGCTGCTCAGTGTTTAAGAAGAAGCTTGACTGGGTAGACGTTTATTCAGTGAAATACACAATAAATCTTGTAGAAAGGAGGTTTACTAACAACTCCTTACAGCTATAACCTTTAGCTATACCAAGAGCAATCACTGTTGCTTGTTATGTCCTCTTCCTGTATGTTATGGAAGAAGCAGGGGTTTTTTATAGATTAAAAGCAAGGTGCTTCTCTGCTTTAAACAGGTTCAGAAGGAGAGATCTTTTAAATACTGAAGTTTTTGTTTGTTATTCCAGTGAATGTGTCTTCAAGAATAGCTTTTATCAAAGTGCTGAACTGTGGTATTAACTTAGGAAGGGAAACAAGGATTGAACGCCTTGGTGTTTCCTTATGTCTGTGCAGATGTAGAAGGTACATGTAAGAGAAAATCCAACAGAGTTATACCAATAACTCAACAATATTTAAACCTATATAACTGATGAGTGTCAATACTGGATGTGTGTCTTGATCATCTATTTTCTTCATTCTACCCTTATAAGAATCAGTCAGAAAAGAATTTAGATTTTCTCTGTCAAGTACTTTACTTCAGGGTGGAAGAAATTAAATAGAAAAGACAGAAGACGTTACGTGCCTTTTTAAATGACAATGTCCAATAAAGGTTGCAGCTTTACATGAATTCTAATCTAAGTTATATTAGCATCCTGTATACTATGTGTGTTCCTTATCAGTCAGACTGTAGCTCAAAGTGCTGTGAAGGGAATATACAGAAGGGAAGGAAAACTTTACCATATTCTGTTTGTTCAGGTGTGAGGATGGGCCTGACAGAGTGTCTAAACCAGCACGTGTCTTGAGAAATGTAAGATTTTGTCTGTAGTTGGTAAGAGTGGAACACTTCTTAGCACAGAATTAAACTCTGAAATACTTGAATTGCTTCTGCCTACTCATAAAACATTAAGCCATTAACAGAGAAAGTCATTCACTGCTATCTTCTTCCATATCATACTTGTATTTCAGGAAGTATTTTTGGTTACTCACCTGAGGGCTATTTTGTTTGTTCGTTTGTTTGTTTGTTTTCCAGGCCCATTTGCTGAATATCCCAAGCTGGAACTGGAAAGAAGGGGATGATGCAATCTGTCTTGCTGAGCTCAAGCTGGGTTTCATAGCCCAGAGCTGCCTGGCACCAGGCCTTTCAACAATGTTAGCCAACCTCTTTTCTATGAGGTCATTCATAAAGGTAATGTCTTGTCTCATTAGAATATATTAGTCTGCAATTCAGGTTGTCAGAGAGTTGAGTAGAGAATATGACTCAAATGTGAAGCAGATAGGAAGACATCAACAGATTTTGTAAGAGTGAAAAAACCCAGCACACACTTCCCATAAAAAAGTTTTCTGTTGCAAATTAGGCAATAAACCAGATTCTGTCAAGTTATGTTTCTATTTTTATTCAGCAAGCGTCTGGCCTTAAAATGATTTTCCACAGCAGCATCCATTACTAGGGAGATATTTCTGGTGCTTGATGTTTTTGCTTGATTTTGGACAAACCACATGTTTATCTATGAGAAAAGTCACTGATGCTAAAGCAAAAATATGATTTATGTAAGTTCCATATAGCAACAAAGTGCCCAGAAAAAGGAACTGGTCATTTTGGTCTTTTTCATCAAGTGGCTGGAGAACTTCTGATTGTGAGTAAATAAAATACGTTCAAACCAAAGCCTGAACCTCCCACAACATCATTCATATATTTGCTTCTCCTCAGTCTTAATTCAGGTTATTTTAATACTGATTTTAAATTTGCAGTTAGAAAATGGAGAAGTTCACAAAATGATAAAGTGTACAAATGTTTGACTATGGGAGAACTGTACTAGAGAAGCACACATTTATAACCTGGATTTGCAGAGAAAACATTTAAACAAGTCAAAAACTGGAAAAAGTAAAGGTACTATATTTCCAGAAAATATATCTAACCACTTCTACCATTATCTTATCCACCTTAAATTCTATGTTTTCTTATTTTATAAGATATTCTTAGAATAATTGCAGTACAATAATAGACTGTCTCACTGATGAACAGTTTTAAGATGTAGGCTCAGCTTTGCAATGTATTACTCAGATTAAATTTCTATATACACAGAATAAGCATAAAAATAGCAATACATTAGATTGGGAGAAAGCTATCAATGTCAGTTTTGCTCTTGTATCTGTGATTATATACAGTCATAAACAGAGCAGTGGGCAAGACATACCTTAACTTGTGTGACTTCAAATGTCATCTTCAGATGGGAGATGGCACTGGAAGAAAAAAAATGCCATAAGATAGTGCACTGAGATGGCAATACTCTGTTAGCACTGGTTAAAAATATGTCTGCCTCTTAGCCAAGAATGAATTTTCTAGGCAAATGAAATGTACATCATGACTTTCAAAGATCTCTAAATATAAATTTAAAAGCAAATTTAAAATCTGAAGCCAAATAACGTGTAAGAACTGAGACATATTTCTGAGAATTCAACCTTATTGGTGATAACAAAAAATTTTTTTATTGAGCTGAAATGATGTTCTTTTTCACGTCTATCTCACTCTGAAAACTTGAAAAGGAAACCTTACTGAGTGGTGTGAATAAGAAGTGTATTGTAGCAGAGCAGCTACATTGATTAGAATCACTAAAGAGGACTGTACTAAAGAGAAATATTCCCATTCCCTAAAAGAACTTTTCATTAAGAACATTGAAAGTATGGTCAGGCCTTTATAAAATCCTTGGGCAAATACTATTGGTGGAGTCTCCCACAAGTCAGGAGATTGCCAGGAAAATGTACTGAAACTTCTGTATTTTTTAATGAAAGCTTGAAATGTGTGTTTGTTCTGCCTCCTTCATAACGTGATTAGAAAGTGATTTAATGTGCAATAAATGTTTGGTCAGTCAAACACAAATGAATGTGATTGATTGTGACACTGCACACATTTAACTCATTATGTTTTACTTTACAGCAAAAGGATTTGTGTAAACAGTCTGCTCAGTATTAAAAATAAAACAAACTAAGAAACCTCAAAATATTATATTTGTTCCTAATATTTTCCTTTTGGTTTTAGCTGTGTAATCTCATATGGAAACTTTTATGTTCTTTTTGGCACCAAACTGAACGAAAAGGAAATCAGCTCAAAAAGATTAACATTCTGTAAACACTTAAAGAAAAACAGATGGATTGCATAACAAATTACATGTTAACGACAAAACCCCCTAAACTTTACACCTTTAAAACTATATTTCAGTAGTCCAGCGTTCTTATAGCACATACTGTTATAATAGAGACTATTTATTAACTTGAAAAGTCTCAGAAAAAGATGGGAATACTATATGGTACTGCAATTTCTATATTGTTTAGACTAGCAAATATGTACCAGAAGTCTACCCACATGAAAAACACTGCAAAAAGCAGGTAAATGGAAAAATAGGCAGAAGTGGTCAAATTTTGTCCCTCTATAAAATCATACAAGCCCATATGAGTTATTATTGTTGTGTAAATTAATAAAATGTGGAATGTGGCACTTGAGTCCACAAGTCAAATTAGTTTTCTTTGCTCTATTGGTAAGACAGTCAATACGCTTCATTCCAGATCTGAAAAATTATCTGGAGCTGTCTCTGTTAACCTCTAAGCTATTTTGAGACCAGGAATGCTCTGTGGGCTCTTCTGGCAGCTTTTGCACACCCTGTGCAATTCCTCTTTTACATTCCTTTCTAGTCCAGACTGAAAGAGAGACATAATAAAGCTGCACAGATTTACATCAGTTGGGTGCTTACCTAAACTGATGGAACACATCAACTTGTTTGCTGTTTAGTATTGGCCACTTAGGCAGCCTTATTATGTGAAACTAGGGTATGCACAGTGAATTCCTTCAAATGTAGGAGAACCTGAAAGGAGAGTTTAGGAGGAAATGCAGCTTCTTGATTTGTTGTGATGTTCTTCAGGAAACTGCAGAATAAACATGATCCTCCTTTAGGAGGATTTAGACCAAATATTAATGTAGCCTGTTACCAGAGGCATTCGTTCTCTGAAAGATCTTCCTGAATGTAATGTTTTTAATCATTGAGTCTAGGAATTAATACCTGTTGTGATTTAAAACTACTGTTTAGAAATAGTATCAGTCCTTGTGATCACAGTATATTTGCCTTGGGCTGAAATCTACCATGGAGTGCATTTTCAGTCAGTCATTTGAACAGATAGAACACCAGTCTGTCTTTTGCATCATGGCTGAACAGAAATACTGTCCTGGTTTTTAAATTTAAAAGTATTAGAAGTAGAGCCTGTGTGCCTTTCAGTTCAAACCCATCAAGGCCAGCACCTAAAAAAGAATTAGATGTTATAATATTTCAAGAATACTCTCTTTACCTTTACTCACTGCAAGATTCTGCATTATTATGAATTATGAAAAAAATGCATAAACATTTTATTTGAAATTATAGAGTTCATCTTAATTAGCATAGTTGCTGTTTTATAAAACATAGTCCTTTTATACCAATTTTAAAAAACATTCTTGCATTCAGAAAGCTATGGGAATAATTGACTGAGATTGTAGTTTTCATAGTACTAAGGATATTTGTTAGCATTGATTTAAGCAGACAATGGAATTGAGTAAAGAGATAGTTGACAATTTATGATACTTGAGGAAACTCAATTATAAGACAATCTAAGAACCTTCACTCTTAACTAGGGCTGTAAGAACTGCATTCAGCCAATTATTTATCTGTCAGATTTAGATATCCATATCTAAAGGCATAATAAAACTAGACATTCACTCAAGCAATTTGTGCAACTGAAAGGGCATTATAAGTGAACATGAGGAAATGTTTAAACTACATTGCTTTCAATACTTTTCCAACTACCAATCAAGAATATTTCAAGAGTGTTCAGACAAGGAGTAATGACTTTAAACCAACAGAGTGCAGGATTAGGTTAGATATTAGGATTAAATTCTTTACTGTGAGAGGGATGAGGCACTGGAACAAGTTGCCCAGAGCAGTTGTGGTTGTCCCATACCTGGAAGTGTTCAAGGCCATATGAATGGAGTTCAGAACAACCTGGTCTAGTGGAAAGTGTCCCTGTCCATGACAGGAGGGTTGGAACTAGGTGGTCTTTAAGGTCCCTTCCAACTGAAACCATTCTGATTTTGTGTGTACTTTCTTTTTATTCTCATCTTTGTTGTTAGAAAAATACATTAAACATCAGGAAGCCCTGGAAGCATTCTCAAAAGCTTTGTACTGTTTTATGTTCTTTTTGTGGTAGTGATGAGCTGATCTTAGTCAACACTAGGGAGCAGACTTTACATCTGCTTTTATTGTGCTATAAAGGAATTTTCATTGTGTCACTTCCTTAATATTTAAAAAGACACTCCACCATCCTTTCCCTTGCAAAATGCAATAAAAGATCCTAGGTCACACTGCAATTCTAGCATTTGTTCTCTGTCTTGATAGTGATACTTAGATCTTGATGGAAGAGGTTATATGGCATTATCAGGTTCAGATATACTCAATCTCTTTCATGTAACTATTTATATCATTATGCTGAAAAGCGAATGCTATGAACAAGATAGATCATGTGGACCTACAGAGCTCCCAATAATTACACTGCCACGGTGTAGGGCTGGGTGTATTAAGGGTTTTGGTTTTCTTCTGCAATACTAAAGGTAGCGCTTGCAAGATGAACATCATTTTTTCAGATCTCTTTCACCATGTCTAACAAGGACTTGATTGCATTTTGTAAATATATTTTCTGATAACAGTATTGTATCTGTATACAGCCAGAGAGAAGAGGAGTATTGTAACTTAAAAAAAAGATACAGATGAAAATTACATTTCTTCTCTTGGGATGCACTATGTAATTTTCCAGCTATTCTTCATATAGGCTATTGATTCAGTGGGTCATTTGTTTTATGACTATCAAGGAGACAGAATTGCAATGTAATGTAGTCAGGGAAAGATAATCACGTACTTACAGTACTAGAGAGGAATTTGGAAGATATAGTTACAAGTAGTTGTGGTGGTGTGGCACATTTTGTGTCAGTTCCAACAGTTACCTAAACTCTCTTTACCTTTTTTTCCAAGTTGTGATTGGAGTAACTTAAATATTTGTTGCTAATTGTTAAAATTTCCTCTAGGGTTTACAAGGTTTCTAAAGTAAAAAATGGCTACTTACTGTTCACACCAACACAGCATCCTGTGATAACATTTTGTAACAATTTAACATCAAAATCAAAGGACTGCCATCTACTTAGTCTTAATAATTTATAGTGTGGTCACGTATAAGAGAGTGAATGATTCCTTGTTACTGCATCAACTGCTAGTTGTGCTGCCTTGTTATCTTTCTGGAATGTTACTTTTGCTCATATTGCTGCAGTATCAACTCGAACTATTTTATTTCACTTCAGGGATAAAAATAACAGAATGATCTGCAAAGCCTACTCCTTAGGATCCTGCAGGAGAAGGTGTCTCTGAAAGGCCAGTGTTCATTTTCTGTAAGGAAAGGCACATAAAAAACCTTTTGTCATTGCTTGGTGATATACTTGAGGTCAAAAACATTTGATCAGTAAACAAAGTCCGAACTTTTTTTAAGAAAGGGAGGGGTTTAGAATTACCCTTTATCAATTATTGTATCTTCATTCAACAGTTACATCTTATAGAAGCCTGTGTTTGAGGCTAAATGAAAATGGAAATACCGTGCAAGAAATGAGAAGAGGGAAAAGAAGAAGTGATAGCTAATAATATGACTGGGGGTTTTGTTGGCTATTTTTTCCCTACTGAAGTGGTTCACTGCTGTTGTATTTGTTCTCCTCATGTCTGTTCCTGCTCTTGTGTTGTTCCTCCCTTCAATGTTTTATTCTATTCTAAATATTTTTTGACATTAAATTTTTCTTTATTGCTCTGCCAGCAAAGACACATCTCTTCATTCCAAATCAGTATTTGACAGCTTAATTATCCAAAAATTCTTATTGCCAAGTCAGTATTTTTTAATAAAGAATAAATTGTCTGAGGATGGCACGCCCCATCCCTGGAAGTCTTCATGACCAGGTTGGATGGTACTTTGAGTAACCTGATCTAGTAAAGGTGTTCCTGCCCACGACGGGGGGTTTGGAACTAGTTCATCTTTAAAGGTCCTTTCCAACCCAAATCATTATGTGATTCTATGATTAGAATTCCTGACTTCTCAAACTGACAGCTGTCCACAGAAATAATGATGAGCAGTAGGTAAAACTTGGTGTCACACTGATCTCAGAACTAAACTAGCATATTTGGCTTCCTGGAACCCACAATACTTAATAGATATAGATTTGTGCTTTCTGCTGGAATGTGTTTGTTCAGCCAACGGGCAAAGCTTTACCACAAAAAACTTTTTACTGAAATGAAATCTACTCTTTTTGTCTCCACTGTGTTAATTCATACTGTACAAAGGTAGAAAGTAAAAGTATTCAGACACTGTTGTCAGGACCTGAAAGAGGGTAGACTAGTAATTATTTGAAGTGACAAAATTGTCTTAATAATTGTAAAATTGAAACTACTGTAGGCTTTTCTCTGTTTTGCTAGTCAAAACCAAGGTTGTTTGTCTTTCACTAACTAGGTAAATACCGTTCAAAGTTTTACGTTTTTACATTTGTGGTAACATTAATTAGTAGCATCTTGAACTGAACTCACCTCAAATTCAGCGCTTTTTGTTTCTATAACGTTTGCATAACATTTAATTATTCCCCTTTGTTGTCAGGCAGCTGACATGTGAAACATCCATTTTGTAAGTGCATATGGAACAGATTATTTCATCTCTACATTAACAATTAAGTTTGTGCAACTTACTCTTAACATAGAGATAAGTATGGATGAGCAGTAGATAAGTATCTAAGGCCCAGAGATGGACTGGACAACAGTAATTTACATTGTGGTTAAGTATTTTAATGGAAAATAAACGCACATTATAAAGAATCAGATTTATTTTGGGATTCAATTCTTGAGATTAACTGAAGCAAACAACATCACAAAGGCTTAAATTAGTCAAGATCGTAATGAGTCCCAAAATATTTTTCCACACTTTAGGATTTTGAAATTAGTATCTAATTGACATGGATTATAGGAGAAACTGATAATGTTTATCTGTGGGACCCTACTCTATTAAAACTTATGGTAACTGCAGGACTCCAAGAAATAAAAAAGAAATACTGAATACTTGTGATTCTTAATAGTAATTTCATTTCTAGCAGAACAGCAGGTACTGCTTTTAAAAAGATACCAGGCAGGTGACTATCTGTCTCTTTAAAATCCCAAGGAAAACATCATGGTTCAGATGGAGATAAAATGGAATGATCATCTTTAGTACAGTGTTATAATGGTCTTACAATAGCATTTTATAGCATCCCAAATATCAACTATTCTTTAAATTCATTAATCAACAATTCATGGGATCCTAATAGAACATATATTAAACACTCCAATCATTTCATGAAGGTTAATTTAACACTAACTGGTATCTATGAAGCTTGATCTCTGATTTGTGAATGAGTTTGTTTTTTTCCAGTCCTTTCTTGGTCCTTGACAGAGGGTGAATATTTGATTATAGGTCTGATCCTTCCTCCAAATCAAAACCATCTGCCTAAAGAAAAGAAAGCAAGGGAATAAAGTAGAAAGGGAAACACATAATGTATTTGGGGGTTTTTCCCAACCCCAGGTGGTGTCAATCTAAGAAAAAGCCACAAAATAGACCATAAGTTACAAACATGCCCTTGCTATCATTACTCTTATTTTTTTACCAAGCCTGCACTTTATCTGTTTTCTGTATATAGAGTTGCTGATCAGCAACATTTGAAAGTTTCCCATAAATAAAAGAGTTATAAAAAATGTGATATGACTTCTCTGTGTGTGGTGGAGAATAACACAATGCAAATCCCTTTTACCATCCCACATGGTCTCTGGACAGTGAAACAATTTCTATGGAAGAAATTTTTCTTGATTGTTTGCAGCCCACTTGTCAGGGAATATATGATTTGGAACATCTCCATGTTGCAATATATTCTTGCAGTTGTTTACGTCTCCAGAACTAAAGTAACTGGTTACTTGGCAGCCTATCAACAGGAGAAGGGAACTATTAAAAAAAAAAAAATTGTAACTTATATTTCACTGGTTTCTTAAAGAGTTTTCAATCCTTCTGTTCTTTAGAACATTTATTTGAAAGAGTGCAAAAAATTGGTGAATCCCAAGTGAGCTCAGCCACTCCTCTTATGGCTTCCCCCGAACCCTTCACCATCTTTGTAGATTTTCTTTGAATGCTCTTTAATATCTTTATATCTTTCCTATATTGTGGTAATCAAAACTGCACACAATATTCTGCCTTATTTGAGAAAAATTAAAGCCTTTAATCTCTCAGTCTCTCTTTTTACTTTTTTCCTATTTACTGTATAGTCAGATAGACTCTGGTTAATGAAAATGTGGTAATGTAAAAAGTAACAAAAGAAATATATTACATTATTTGCTACTCTGATGTAATTGACCTGTTTCTCTCTAATTTTATCTATACTGTATTGTAGTACATATTTTTTTGCTGCTGTGTATAATTCTTGCAAGTATGAATTTCTCTATTAGCACAGTTTATGGGGCACAGCTAGTGAATAAAGCCAAAAAGATAATTACACACAGGAATGTTCCATTGTGGTCAAAATTTTTGATCTATTTTAATGTGATGTAATATATAGGGAAGTGACTGTTAGGACTCCTTAGGTATTTCATGCTGTGTGTTTGTGATGGTTTCCATAGTTTTTCTAAAAAGGTCTCTTTGTGAATGACAGTCAAACCTCAAACAAATTTTGTTATGAGGGCACCAGTTACGGTATAGAGAACTGGGGCTTCAACAGTGAACTTCAGCATATGACATTTATCCAGTCATATCAGTTGACTTTGTACTTGCTCTTTGGAATTATAGTGCTATTCCCAATGAGGGATGCTCAGTGGCTTGAACTAGTTACCTTAATATAAGTGTTTGATGGTAATTGAAAGACCTTATGGAGTGTCTAAGACATAAGCTTTATAGTTATGACATGGCATCCATGGACCCCAGGGCAGCAGCTGGGAGCTATATGGGACTGCATGTGTGTCACAAAAAACTTCTGCTTAGGCAAATATATAGAGTTTTTATGGTAGTCCTGTAGCACCTCCAACTTGTTTTCCTTTGTACCTTTGGTAGTAAAAGACCTCTGAATTTAGCAGTAGAGGTTTTTTTTTAATTAGCTCTCCTAAAACACAGATAAACATTAAAAAAATTGTTTCAATGTATTGTTCTCATATTTCCTTTTTAGTTGTAGGTGCAGAGAGGAAAAAAAAACCCTAAACAAACAGGTTTGACAGCTGATAACTTCTAAACAAGGTGAAAATAACTGAGACATTGTTAGAGACTCATATAACAAAATAATGCAATCTCTGGAGCAAGTCTAAAGGAGGGCCACAAAGTTACTAAGAGGACTGGAGTGCCTCCCCTACAAAGACAGGCTGAGAAAGTTGGAGCTGTTCAACTGGGATAAGAGAAGGTTGTGTGGAGACCTCCTAGCAGCTTTCCAGTATCTGAAGGGGGCCTACAGCGTAACTGGAGAGGGACTCTTCAACAGGAGCTGTAGCGAAAGTACAAGGAGTAATGGTTAAAAACTGTAAGAGGGGAAATTTAGGCTGGATGTTAGGAAGAAATTCTTTGCTATGAGTGTGGTGAGATACTGGAACAGATTGCCCAGGGAGGTTGTGTATGTCCCAGTCTTTGCAGAGTTCAAGGCCAGATTAAAAAAGACTTTGAGCAACCTGGTCTCATGGGAGGCATTCCTGCCCATGACAGGGAGATCAGGACCAGATGGTCTTTAAGGCCCCTTCCAACTCCTAACATTCTGTGGTTCTATCATTTTCAAAAAAAAGAAAATTGAGAAACTTTTTTCCTTAAGCTTTCTACAACCTTATTTTACCCCTTGATAACTGTGCTTGACAAGAATTAAGTTTATTACTTTTACATAGGATACTTGATTTTCTGACTGCAGGGACTCTCTTTTGGGTTTTTTTCAGTATTTCAGGAAATCCTGCAAGAGTAAGCAATGTTAATTGTCATAACATTCTACTGACTTATTTGTTAAAATCTTATTCATATTTAAGCAGTTGTTTGTGAATTTTAAAGAAAGATATGATTTTTACTCAGAACTCTGCATCTTATTTCTTTTAGATTGAGGAGGATACATGGCAGAAATACTACCTGGAAGGAGTAGCAAATGAAATGTATACAGAATATCTGTCTAGTGCCTTTGTGGGTTTGTCCTTCCCTGCAGTTTGTGAGTAAGTAAAAATACATATTAATATACGGAAGTATTTGCCTTCTCTCAAGAGAAATCTTTTTTTTGCAGGAGACTTTTTTACTCTGCTGAAGTCCTAATGTTGCTACTTTGTATGGTATTTAATAAACACAAAGCAATCAATGCATGGAAATATCTGAGTCATTGTAATGCCTGTTTCCAGAATAGATTTGGAATTAAGTGGTTGTAAATGAAAGCATGAATGTTTTCAGTGTTGAACAAATTTGTCAGCAATCCATTTAAAATGAGTTATTTACTCACAAATGCTGTTCTATTGTTTCTTCTAATGCTTCCCATTCTTTGAATAGTGGTTGTCAGCATCACCATCTTGGCTAATGTCACATTGTGAGGAAATTATTCATTAATTTAAACAGATGTTATGAAGTCATAACCGGTGTGACATCCAGAGCTCTGTGGAACTGGTTGCAAACCACTTGTAACAGTGAAATATGTCAGAAAAGATATGTCAACTCTGTTATGAGAAAGGAGTATTTAAAGCTTATAGTACGTAACCATAGCATAAGCTATTCTACAGCTTTACTTTTCAAGACTGAAAATGCTTATATTTGTCCTAAAATGAGTCTATGAATAAGAGATTTGTATGCAGAAGGTTTCTATGACAAATACTGTGGCCACATAATCAGGTTGATTTATATTTCCTCTTCAATTGACATTGCCCTTCACTCCAACCATACCAAAAGGTCACTAGAAATGCTGTGGACAGCTTTTGCTAGGGATTGTTCAGATGCTTAATAAGAAGGAGACCCTGCTCTGAAGTGTTTGATGTTGAACTAGTTAACACAGAAAAAGTTCTGAAAACTCTATTCTTAGAGGAGGAAATAGAGAAAGAGGTAAAATAACATCTCTTATGTAAAGGAGGATGAGTTTCCTTCTACTCCTCTAACTGCTCCCTCCTTTTCCAATTTTTACAGGACCATAAACATAGGTTATGATATAAAAATGAGGGAGAAACAACTGTTAGACAAATATTATCCATTTAAAGATCTGTCTTTGTCTGAGTTGTAGCTATGACAGAGCCTGGTCTTCAATTTGCTACTAAAATTAGGGACTTACAGTCCATCCTTTCACAGTGTTAGCCAATATGTCACTAGGTTACTGAGGGGAAAAGTGTATTACTAAACTACAAAAGTCTGCCTGGATATGTTGAAGTAGAAAACCTCATATTACAGAAATGTGTATTATATTCAGAATGAATGATAATTTGTGCTGTTTACACTACCTACAGTCATGAAAATTAAATCTCCACTGCAAACCATTTTCAAACGTGTTGAGTTTCTACAAGTTTGTAGAAACATGTGACTGAGACTGTATTTGATATAAAGCTGTCATTCATTTAACTGTGCTGGTAGAATGGAGATAAAATAATCAATAAAGAGTGTTTCTTGAGGTTTGGAAACACATCTAAACTTTGGAGCTCTCCTCAAGCATTTGGTTATCTGAAACAGCAAACTATGTTTACTAGTTTAAATGAAGCAAAAAGATTTATCTCAAAATTTTCACTACTTTATAACTCTAATAATTTCAGGTTAATTAAAGCACATTAAAAATTAAAAATCAATATTGCGTAATAATGTGTTTGGTGCTTATTAATGAGTGTAGGTATTTTCATTACTGTAAGAATTGAGTATTCAATATCCAAAAGAATCGAAGGACACGAAAAGTCCATTGCATTGATTTGTGAAGGGGAAATTAAACCAGTGGATAAGCTTAGTGTATTCAACTACCCATGAAATATACAGACTTTGAGAACAGTTTTTGTAGTGAAGCTTTTAAAATTCTTGCAGTCAATAACATTTTAAAAGTCTAAAAATAAACAAGATATTCTGCTGTCTCAGGTTATGGGTCTTAATTGCCAGTCTAGGAATGTGATTCTTTGGTAAATAGGCTGGCATACAGTTTGGATAAGAAACATAAAGAGAGTGCAGAGACAGTGGGGATGGGACACTCAGTATTGTTGAAGAATTTCAAGCTTTTGATGTCAACAGTTGGGTGAAAATTAAGTGACAATAGGAGTTAGTATCAGCCTGCAAGTTCTATTTATAGCTATATGTGTGTGTACTGTATGAACATATTCCAACCAATATATTTTCAGTATGTAAATGTAATTCCTAACATTCTGTACCCTTGGATATTGATGGTCCAGGTGTGGATGTTGCTGATTGAAGATAAACTAACGAAATTGTCTCCCCTATCCTGGTTCTAGACCCACTATTTCTACCCAAAAATTTTCCTAATGAGACTAGCCATCTATGGATTGACGCTTGACCTAGCAGTGGAAACAGCATATGAAATGTGTACACTCCTCTTATTATATATTGAATCAGACATATTTCCTGTTTGTTATTGTAGAAATTGAATATTATCAGTTCAGTAGCCAATTCCTTGTTTTCAGAGAAGTATGTGATTGATACAAAGTATGAATAATATTGCTTAATTTACTTAAGATAAATATTATTGAAATACATGCAAAAGTATTAAGAACACTGAAGTAAAGAAGTTGGTAGAAAAGCACTGAGCCCTGGATAACTTACTGTATGATCAAGGAAATGGCAGCCATCTAGTTCAAGGATCAGCCCAAGAGTCATTTGTGACAAATCTGTAGAACAGGAAGTAAGTAGCATTGACTTTGCATACATTTAAATGATAGAATTGAAAAATGGTTTCTCATTAATAAAACCCAAAAAAACTGAGTTTATTTCTTTATTTTCACGGAGCCTCTTATCTCGAAGCAAATGGTGGTATGCTAACTCACAGTTCTGCAAGTCTACAAATATCACCCTTAAGTTGTTTTAATAAATAGCCACTTCAGCAGACTTTAATGACTGAAAAAAACCTGTATTACAGTATCAGAATGTAATTCCCATATATTGATCACAAATTGCTTTCAATCATGTTGTACCCCAAGGACAATAGTTGGAAAAGAGTGACTTTATTAATAGTGTACTCTCACTTTATTTCAGTATATACAGCCGGATGCAATTTTGTGTTGTGTATCATGACCTTTGTTATTATTGCTTAAGTAGACCTAGTATCACAATGTGTTGGTGCCTATGCTATTGCTATCAACTTCTCAGATTATATTTTTTAGATCATATGCATTGATTATCTTCAAACTAGAAAGACTTTAACATATATTCTGTGTATCTGTAATGGAAAAAGTGGAGGAAGATGTTAGTGCAAGTTCTTAAGGAAAATACATTCTCCACTTCACATATGTGATGCTGGTTGTGAAAAAAAGACTGACTCCTGGCCTCTTCTTTTCCTGCAGACTGGTGTTTGCGAAACTAAAGCTCTTAATGATAGCCATAGAATACAAGTCGGAAAAACGCGAAAGCAGGTATGTCCAATACCTTCAACTTTTGAAGTTGTGGAATGCACTGCCAAGAATTTTGCCTGCCTTTTTTTTCTTTTTTTTTTTTTTTCCCGGAATGAACATAACTATTCTTTGAAACATTTCAGAATATAATTAGCATGCCATCACATTACAGCATTTCACATAGCACTGAAAGGTGCTTATTTCTGCTTTATTCCTCCCTGAAATTAGTCCAAGTCAGAATATTTAGCAGAAGGTGAACAGACAGTAATACATATGTCCCATCTCTAGAAGTGCAGTTAATTTTTATTTATGGAAAAGCTAACAATTTTTTGTTCATAATGTATCACTTTTAACCTGAGGTCCAGCTTACTTTACTGAAAATGGATAAGGGGAAAACAGATGTGATATCAAAATTCATTATAGCTATGTGTATTCTCAAAATACAAATTCAGCCTTGAAATTACCAACTGGCTGGCTACTTTCCTCAACTAGAAAGAAAAAAATTCATTGTTTTTAGTACAGATTCACAGATGGGAAAAGAAGTGTTTCACTGGAATCAAACTTCCATCAACTCATCTGTCAGTGCTGTAAATAATACTCATTTTTGCATAACAAAAAATGTTATAAATGTCTGCAACAGCTAGAGGAACATTTAATAAAAATAACACTGAGTCTGGATGAATTTGATTTTCCTCTTTCTGAAGGTATATTCTGTACTGCTGCAGTAAACCTGGAATGATACATTTTAGTTCATCTTATTTTTGGCCTCTAATTACCTTTTAGTGGCCAAAAGGCACTTTTGAGGGCAATTGTTTCTCCTCACAGGAGAACCGATTCTGTCCTTTGAACTCATGCCACAATTTCTGAGGTTTTGCAAGTTTATTTTAATGTTTATTCCTAAATATCATAATTTTTTTTTATTAAAAATATGTTTAAAACCTATGTTGGGCATTTGACATGGAAAATGCAATGTTACAACTGTTTAAAAGAGTATTTCCATGCCCCATAGTTGATTTTGCTTGATTCTTTCCTATATTATAAAGTGAAATGTGAAGCAGCGTATGTGCTATTGGATATTATTTTTGTTCAGACTATACTTTTTTGTTCCCACTATACTGATTAAGAAATCCTTTTTTCTTTTAAATATCTTTTTTAAAAAAATTTTTCAGCTCCTATGGACTCTTAAAATACTTTTCATTGAATAATTTCATTCTACATTAGCTAATGTAAAGCAAATGATCTCTTCTTTTGTCTCTAGAAAAAGGAAAAATTGACAGTAATAGCAGTGGAACTACTTATCAGATTTTGTTTTCCCAATATTTATTAAAAAAAATTGTCTCTGTTTTTCTCCTAATAATTATTGCTCAAATTTAGGTTGTCATTTCTTCAGTTGTCATTTACATATATAAGTGCTAATATTACAGTCTCTTTCAGTAATAACAGATAGTTCTTGGCTTCTATATAATTCTTTGCACTAACTTCAGTGGGAGTTGGATTGAGTTGTTAATCACAAAGTGATGCAGAGGATCCCACAAAAAGTAACACAGTGTGATGCAAACTTATATTCCTTCTTACCTAAAGCCACACAGGTAACAGTTTGCAACTAATTAATTTAGTAGGAAAAAAAAGCCTAAAATTGCAGAAAACAATAGTAACAAAGGAATATTAACAGCTTGATTTTGTGAATTTGAATGTAACAACAAGAGGACATATAAGATAGGTATTCACATTTTCTTATAACCCTGATCCTCAGTAATATCTACTGATTTTATTAACCAGTGATAATTTTATAGTCAATGTTTGGTGAATCACAGAGCTACCTGCAGCATGTCTTTACTGTTCTACTTGTTCCTGTGCTCTTCAACCCAAATATGTTAACTACATATTTGTGGTTTTCTGATCTGGAGCCTTTTAGTCTAACCAGAAAGGTAATGGAACAAAACTTAAGTTTCTCAGTTTCTAGGAATACTTGTATTTCCTTGCACTCTTATTAAATGAAAAGATGGGGAATTAAGATAAAAGTTAGAATAACATGATTTAGAAGTGCAAGCTCTATTTGAACAAGATAAATTTGTCGTTTTCCAATTATATTTGTTGATGTTGACATTGAAAATATTTTATTTTGCTCCTATCTGAAGTTATTCATAAAAATCAAATGGGAATTTTTAAACTTTCAGTCTTTATGAGAGTGACCAACAGTAGATATGCGCTGATTTTATGACTGTAGTTTACATCCGTATTTAGTAAAACTATTGAGAGTTTTTTTCATATAGTTTACAATTCAGAGGAACAATGTTAAGTGTTAGAATGTCGTATAGGTGGCACCCTTTTATTAAGAGGTAATATTTCCTGCCATGACAGAGATAGGTCTAGGAATAGTATTTCCAGGAGCAGAGGAAATTTTCAAAGCATTCTTTGTGCTTAAAGGATGACAAGCTCTTACTCCCAACAGTTTAATTTTTGTTATTAGTCATAATAAAATATCCATATCAGTAAATTTTGTATCTGATTGTTTACTTAACACAGAGTTTCCTTTTAAGATTAGTTTCATCTGCCATCATCACTTTGCACTCAGAGCTAATGCAGTGTAAAGAAGTGGTAATGTGAGGGCATTCTAAATTTCTTAATACTCTTCGTAAATCTTCAGCTCATTGTTAAGGATAAATAGTCCCATCCCATTCAATGCAGACTTTCATTTGACTTTGTTAATATCTTTATTACATGTAGAATTGTATAAATACTAATTTACTTATGCACTTTTTTTTTTCCCAGGCAGTCACCTAAATGTTAGTTTTCTAAAACTTTCTGATTTACAGTCAAATTTTGTTAACTCCACGATAGGGAATTTGAGATCAATAGAAATTATAAATCATCAGAAGTCTATCCAAGCTAATATTGCTGTACAAGTGAGCAGTAGCTGAGCTTCCTGCTTGCAGATGGATTTTTTCTTATTATTTTTCTGGCTACTAATAAAGCTACACAAAACAGTAAGCACACCTTGATAGCAAGTTTTGTTAGGATTAGGTAGTTAATTGTAAAAAAATTATGATTTTACAGGATTGCTTAAAAGCAGATATTCAAGCCTAAATATAGGGAATATCAATATGATAAATGCAAATCAGTTTTCATATAATGGATAAAGTATCTACAGAATATTTATCTTTTTAGGCAACTGTTCCTCCTCAACCTTATCTTGAAGATTAATAAGAATAACTGTGATTAGATTTTTTTTAACTTTTCCTTTTTTTTTATTTAATAATGTTTAACCTACTCCTCAGCTATCAAAGAGGCCTCTGAGTTTACAAAAATCAACTTAGAGGGTTTCTGACAAGCTACTAAGGTCTGCACTTTAGTAGTTCTAGGTCACAATATGACTTAGCCATTCCTTCATCTCTAATTAGTATCTGGGAATGTTATAATGCATTATTAAGAACAGGAAGCACTTAAATAAATTTTTGTACCCCTGATAAAAGCCAAATATTTTAGCTTAAAATTTGTCTTTCTTAAGACATTAAGAAAGACATTTGAAAAAAAAAGACAAATTAAGAAATTTGTCTTTCTTTTTTTTGTTTCTCATTTAGAGAGAGATTTTGGTTCTTTTATAGAGAAATGCAAGGGGAACATGGAGAATGTGAACCTGAAAATGTCCTAAGTTGAATATATAGCAAAAAACAACAGTTCAAAATGCAGACATTCAAACTCTGTATCTGAAATGCCTTTTAGAGATATTTCTGCCTTCCTTTTTCCCCCTCTATTTTTTCCACATGAGTAAGCAAGAAGGAAAGCCTAACATGGATTCTTCCCTCCTGCAACCCATTTATACTCCTCTTGTAAAATTTTCTCTTGTCTATCCGTATATTTGTTCTCATTCTCAGCAGAAAAACCTTTAAGCCTTGAAGACTTTTAAAAAAAGGTTTTTTTTGCTTTTACTTTGGTGTCAGCTGATTTCTTATCAAAGTGTTTGATTTGCAATTTTTTTCTTGTCGTTTGCAGAAGCCGAAAGCGGTATGCCCTCTTCGTTACCTTTCCTTCCAACCTCAATCCTACCTTCACTCCTTCTAACTTCAGGACTAATTCCTTGCCAAGAACACAGGAAGATAACATCTTTGTCTATCTTTCTCTGTATATGCACACACATATATGCATACATATATTCATCTGTCTATGTGTGTGTGTATATATATATCTGTGTGTATATTTATATATGAGCCCCCAGTCTCAAAGAGGAGAGAGAATAGCATTTTGTCTCTCCATTGTTTCTTGTGACTCACGCACTAACTTCTTTGCAGGAAGTATAAAATTAAACAGTATAAGTTTTTTAGGCCTTTTTTCCCCCCTTTTGAAGTCATTGGTGTATCAGAATGTTGCATTTGAAAAGCAGACTTTACTGTTAACATCTCCTGTCCTCTTTTTTCATTTGTACTGTACCGTGACGATGTATATTTCGTCTTTACCAGCCCTTGTGCTGCCACATTGTCTTCATATTCACACCTTCATTGATATCCTTCTTTCCCCAGAGTCTTCCTTCAAAACACGTCTTACAATACAGTAGTTTGTGTTCTCTTGCAGTCTCATCTTCCATTAACAACAACCAAATAACTGATTCTGTGCATTGCTGTCCTGTTTTGAGTCCAGTTATTCATAATACAGTACTCATTAAAGCTGTTGTACTGTTCTAGTGGAAGTGCCATGGATAGTTTGTATTAGATGTCGCATCCATTTTTAATGACATTTATTAAACTCATTTACGAAGATGTTACTAAATGTATTTGTTTCTCAGCTTTCGGTTGTTTTTTGTTTTTTGTTTGTTTTTTTTTTTTTTGAGATGGCTTATTTTGCATTTTCTTTCGATATACCATGCTATGAGCCCCTCTCTAGTCTACATTCCATCATACTGCTACTGGTTTGGATGAAGTCAGTAGGGCATGCTTTCCCATATCCTTGTCTCTCCTCATCTCTCTTCCCCCTGACAGCTTTTTTTCCTAGTTGATTATAGCATTCTGTCTGACTGTCAGTGATAATCTTTGGAGACCTGTTCTCATTGTCCAGACATTTCAGTTTCCTTCTTCATCATTGTCTTTCTTTCTATGTCTGTTCTGTTGCATTTGTTGTGTTATATGTATTTCAGTTTTAGTCTTATTCTCCTATGGTTTCTGAGTAGACGTGTGATAAGAGAGGTGGCTTCCTGTCAGTTTGGCATTGATACGATCCAAATGCAGAGAAGTTACTGCAACACTTAGCATCTTCAAGGATCTGCAGCTGTTGCACCTCTACTTTGCTTCTTGCTTTTAAGTATATATTATCTTGTGGTGAAGGCATGTTGAAGCTGGCATGATGAGCAATATGGAGAAGTGTTGTACCACGTGAAGTTGCTTGCTCCCAGAATAAAGTATTTTGTTTTGCTTCATTGTACTGATATTCAATCACTTCTGGAATCAGAAGGAATAACTTAATTGTTTCCAAGTGTATTGAATTCACCATCGCTGTTGAACTAGTTTGGACTATGCCCCAGTAAAATACCTCATACACATACCATGACTTAGGTGCTGTTGTAAAGAATTTAATTCCTGGGAGCAACCTTTTCTGTGCTTGTAGTAATTAAGCTTTCATACACTGTAGCATGTAATGTGCACTGTGTCTTTTGCCTTGTATTCTTTTTAGTGTCTTACTGGATTTTGCTGTGTAGATCAATATGGATCTGAGTTCATGTCAATGACAGAGCCCAGAAGAAGGAAGCAATACTTACGAGTTACAGTCAGTGTGAAGCTGTATGTGCACAACTGCCACTGTGGGATTTGTGCACCTACTCTCACACTCCACTTCCAAACATACCCTGAAACAAAAAATACTATCTCCAACTAATTCTGTAGTTGGATAAATGACATGGTACGTTTTAAAAGGCCGCTATGCTAATAATGGTGCTTTTTATCTGGGCATAGCATGAAACAATCAAGAATAATAGCTGGTTTTGTTTAGAAGTGTAGTAGCTATAGTCAGTAATACCACATAGTCTTGTTTTAGGTAATGTAGGCATAGTACTTAAACAATATTATATCTTCCTGATGATATTGCTACTGTTTGAGTTGCATGGGGAATGGTACAGTACATCTACCACAAGGTTTAAAACAGAGTTGTTACAGCTTTTGTCATTTGTTTAGTCAAAATTTTGCTGTCCATGTTTCATTTAATTCAACAATTAATCTTTTCTTTTTCTTTAGAAAAGAAGGATGATAGTCACGTAGGTAGCTGTACAGCTGAAAACAAACAAAAAAAAACAATCAAGCAAACACCCAGAAACCAACCAACCAACCAAAAAGAAGTAGTGTTACTAAGAGAAGTTTCCTTGATGCAAGGCTGAGCTGTTCAATTGGTCACTGATAATGGGATTTCTCTCACTTAAACATCTAATCTCCTTTTAGTTATCCAGACTTATTCCATGATTCAGGGGAAGAGAGACAATTCTTGAATGCATCTTTCATTCTAAGACAGATGAGAGGAATACCCCGTTTAGTACTGTCTAAATTGTAACCTTGAAAGTAAGAGCAGACAGAAATAATATATAACTGAGGCACTGACAAAGGACAATTGTTAAAAGAGCTTTCCTGATGTAGGGAAACATTTTTCATTCTACTGAAATTTTTGTATGCTGAAAATTTATTAGGAGTAATGCTTTAAATATTCTAATAATATGAAAAGATATCAGCCATCACATGTTCTAATCACATTTCAGCCCAAGAAACATATTTTGAGTTCAATATGTGTGATATTTGAGAGCATGAGACAAATAAAAATCACCTAACATCAAAAATGAATAAAAAATAAGTAGGTGGAGGGAATTAGTCCTACCCCAAAGTGCCAGTTCACAAATTGCCCGACAGTTCAAACCTCTAATTGTCAGGTTCTCCATCAAATATCTGTAAGTTCAGGAAAACATGGAAGATCTTCAATTAGTAATGAAAACATTAGCTCACTTACAGTGTTTTAAAGGAGGACTAAAAAGGAATATATAAGAGGTGTGCTTTAGCTAGGTCAAGATATTTTCAGTCATCCATGCCCTACTGAAAAGGTATTGAGCAATGCTCATGTTCCGGGGTAATTTCAGGTAGATGAGAACAGATCAAGTGATATTTACTTGTATCTGTATTTTATTGAAGGTAACACATATACTTAAAACATCAGAAAGATATAATCCAAAAAATGAGTATGTTGATCACAATTAACACACAGTGAGTTATGAACAGATATCTGTTCTCCACTGACATATGATAAAGTCATCACGTCCTATCTTAACTTTTCATTGAAAAATCTATGTAAATAAAACCATAAACATTCATCTAGAATTTTTGTGACCATGTTTGAATTTTCCTTCTTTTTTTTTAAATTGTGCATCTCAGAGGTGCACTGATTGCCATTTGTGTTTCAACTGTTTATATTTCTGTCAGTTTGGGAACTCATTTTCAGCTGAATAGATAGTATTCCTAATTATTTCCTGAGCTTTAGTTGTTCAGTGTCAGGTTGGATGGAGCTTTGAGCAATCTGTTCCACTGAAAAATATCCCTGACCATAGCGTGAGGGTTGGAACTAGATGATTTTTAAAGATCCCTTCCAAAATAAACCATTCTATGATTCATTCTGTGGACTGAATTCAAGGATGATTTCCATATTTTCAATGTGTAGCATTTTCATTGCTCTTAGATGCATGATCTTGCATCTAGTTATGAAGTGAATCTTTTTGGCAAATGAATAATCTTTTGCAGATAAGTGTAAACCAGAGGTTTCCAAACTGCATATTCTATTTCACAAGTGGCTTCCAAACTGTAGACTTATCAACAAGTAATGGAATAAGTTCACGTTGGTGAAGTACATTAAATTCCTGTTAAACACAATAAATCATATTTAATTTGCATGGCTGTAATGACCATGTGTTCTAAATGTTCATGTGTGAGCAATAGGAGCAAGCAGTCATGTGAGACCTACTAGGAAAAGTTTTGTCCTGAGGAATGTATTTTTGGAACTGGAATCTTTAAAGAATTATAACTGAATGTTTTTTTTTGAGCTTGCTATTACTTGATTGCTTTCTAAGGCAATCTAAACTAGAAATGTTATAAAATTATAAAATTTAATCAAGATTTCAGAAGCTTTTAAAGTACTTGACCTTCCTTGCTTGATTCCATGAGTGCTGATTTAGGAGATAAAAAAATCAAATTGTATTTTATGATAAAAACATGTATTTGGAAAAATCAGGAATCTCCTTTTCAATAATACTTTTTCTGATGCAGGGCACAGATTGCATATGAATTAGCTATAGATATTGCAATTAAAATTTGAGTTGCTGCCTTTTTATCCCCTTTTCCTACATCTTCGTATATCTGCAAAACTTTTCATCCTTTGAGATACATAATAATGAGACATTAGCTAAAGCTTTGTCTCTTAAAAGTCCAGTTTAGTTTGCCATGTACTTATCTTCTCAACCATGGGTGTGTATATATATATATATATATATATGCGTATTTTCATATTAAACAAATACATGCATCTCTAAATAACTGATGGATGCATCTTCTGGGTATACTAATAGGACTGTTTTGTTTTTCTCTGTGCTGTTTGTTCTCCATATTCGACTATTTTAATTCAAAACATTTCCCTCGCTGTATGTATTAGAATGGGTGTTTATCAAAGCATAACTTTAGCTAATGACGCTGCCCCTGGTGATGCAGTGGTTAAGCCGCGGCGCTGTCAACGCCGAGGCCCAGGTTTGATTCCTGGTTAGGACACTCCCCAGGCAGATGGAGCTCGTTAGCCCTGTAAGGCAATCCATCTACGTCCTGAGGACCTCACTGCCACCGTCCAAGCTCGCTTGGCCCCGGCAGATGAACCTCAGGATTAAAGGGTGGGCTCAGTTCCGCGCACACTGTGTCTCACCTAAAAAATCCAATGCGCAGGCTGGAAGGTGGAAAGACCTTCCCCAGTTCTTCGTTCGCGAAGACTGGCATTACATTACATTTATTACAAGTGTCATAAAAAAAAAATTCAGTTCCTGCTTTAATAAGCAGTATATTTAATAAATCCATATAGACTCGGTAGAAATTACTCATGATTTTGCTCTGGTTATATAGAAGTGTACATATAAACCCAAAGTTTTATGAGGTTTTGTTGTAAATGCCAATAGCAGTGATGGGGCAAATTAATTTTTATTCCGTATGGAAGATTTTGCTGCTGTGGTCATACTGCATTAACTGTGATCAAATCTATATTTCATGGCTATTTATATTTGTAAAAATAAGTATATGTGAATGAAGTATAAGATCTGATAAAAATAAAGCCTATATACTGACCCATCTGAATTGATTTAATGTGTCTCAGAAAACTTCGAGATACAAAATTGTGCTCAAAATACCTTACAGCCTAAATGAAGCCAGTTAGTTCTGATTTAAGATTATATTCCATGCGTCTTAAAAGAACTGCTTCATCTGCTTATTACTTTGTCAAATTTCAAGTATTGTTATGAGGAGTGAACATTTATACATCTAATGGTTACCTTAGTTTGTGGAGTTTGGGTTGTTGAGCTTTGAGAAGGATTTTTTTACTCTTTGGTATGGTTTATCTCCACGAATTGTATTGAGGAAAAAACTCACCTGGGTCTATGTAAAGAAGCCTTTTTTCACTGAAAAGAAGTAATAGTTACGTGATTAAAGAATCAAATGAGATAAAAATTATTTTTCTGACAGAGCAGTACCCATTTGTACCTAAGAAAAATACCTAACCCAAACTATATTACAAGTCTTTACTTGTAATAGAAGAAACAATATAGTAAATAAATGAGGTTAGCATATGTAGGAGATTTTTGAGTTTAACAGCTAAATTCTCAGCATAATAGTAGATTAAGGACTAGCAGACAGGGAAAGGGAAATGTGGAGACTGAGGCACAGATGCAGTTGTGGATGTGATACCAAGTTTTGGCAGAATGACTTGGGAGATTTAGTGGCAGAAGGATTCTCTCCTGGTTCTTGAGAAGAGTTATCTAGGCTGACGTAGGCTCGCAGGTTTAAGACAGGCATTTTCAGCTTTTGTCTGTGAGTACTGGCAGAGTGTATGTCTCACCTCCCTTAGCAATGGCTGGTACAGGTATCTCTGTAAGTGCTAGTAAGTGCTCTGTGGGCTCAAGAGACAAAAGCTTGTGCAGGAAGTATATATTTGTGACCTGAGTGACTTGTTTTCATATGAAGAAATACTTATGGGGCGATTTCCTTGGTTTTGTTTTGGTTTTTGTTTGATTGGGGTTTTGTTTGTTTATTGTTTGTTTTTTCTTGTTTGGTTTTGTTTTTCTGTTTGGTTTTTTCTTGTTTGGTTTTGGTTTTATGTTGGTTTGTTCTTTTGTTTGTTTGTTTCTGGTTTTGTCTGTTTTATTCCATTTTAAAACCTGTGAAAATGCATTTTAAAACTGCATAAGGTAAATGTTTTTGTTGCAAGTGCAGCCATTAAGCCAAATTGACTAACAAAAGATATATTAGATCTGATACTGGATGATAAATACTAGGTGATAGATGATACTAGTTTAACTGTGTAACTTTATTTCAGTGCACTTATCTGCGTGGATAACGTATATGTTATTTACACCATCACATTCCATTTTTTGCAAATATTACTAAAGTGTGCTGCTTCACTAAAGTATTGCTGCTTTCCATGGCAATATCTCCCAATTTCTGTAGTTTTCCTCTCATTTTTTGTTACAAAACTTGAAATTTTGAATGAAGGAAAAGGAAGGATATCGGGGTAGATGCTTTCCTTGAGATTTAATTTCTGTTCGAACCTCTACCCCAGAATATCTGTGTGAGAGTGAGGTAATAATTTAAACCAAACCTTTTGCAGATGACCTCTGATTAGGTGTTCCTTATTTTGGGCATCAGAGGCTGGGCATTTGGAAATGTGGAGGTTTCTTACTTAGAGCAAAAGTCCCTAGGAAGTGTATGTGGAGCTACATAATGATAAACACTTAGAAACTAAGATCATCTCTAGGCATCTCAAATTAATAACTACTATATCTCATAGTGACTTAATCTCTCCTCTGTAAAATGGGATAATACTATATCTTCATTCTTCTTGTAAAATATATTATGTATTTGTGAATCTTTTGCATGCTGTAGTGATGAACGTTCAGAAAAACATGTAAGAAAAATATGATGTTGATTTTAAAGAGAGATAAATTACATGACGCCATGCCTGAAGCAATGGCAGTAAAACACTACTGAATGAAGTTTTAGATTGTGAGAAGGAAGTAGTTTGTGGGTATTAAATTAGGAATTGTACCATAATGTCTGTATAATGGGGGCTGAATTATGACTGTATGACCAACCTTTTACTTCTGAACTCATGAGCGCTTTATTTTGCGACCTACATATTCTTGTCATAGGGCCTTGCGGGCATGTGGAATTACACAAAACAATGTGCTCATTATTAATATTTCAAATATATTTTTTGTCATACTAATTTATTCCAAATGTATAGAGAATAAACAACATATTGAATAAGAGATGTACTGAGACTAGTTTTTCCTACAAGAAAGATTTTGGACCTTCAAAGTTTAGTAATTTATGTCTGTTCAGAAATGTGCTTTTTTAATTTTTGTGTATATATCCTTCCCTAAAATCAATTTTTGCTAAATCTACAAGATATTAATTTGCTAGTAGTCTTTATTTACTCTAAATTGCACATCAATGCCATTGCTACATTTAAAGTTAAAAAAGCTAAGCTTTAATAAAAGACAAAAAAGAGAGAACTTGTGAAAAGCTATATTAAGTTTTAGAAAGTCAAAAGCTTAGTTGTATTAAACATTAATAAAACTTATTGGAAAGTATACTTACGTTTATTTATATGTGTATATTCATATTTAGCTCGTTACTTTGCAAAGTGCCTTACCTAAAATCTAGAGTTAAATTATTATGAAAATAAAGAAGATATTTCATAGAGAAACATGGAGTATCTCACTTCTTGATAGCAGTTTATAATTTCCTTCACGGAATTTAGCCGAGGGTATTCTGTCATTGTGGTTGGGTTATTTTTTTTTCATGGCTGCATAGCAGTGTTTTAAAAATTTTCTATTTGTTTTATGTTTTTTCAGCTGTCGTGACTGGTTGTCTTGTACCATTCCCCTTGAGTGTATGTGTGTATTTATTATTTTAAAAAATAACATTGTATGTCCAGATAGGGGTCCCATTAACTTTTTATTTCTCTAGAAATTGGCAAAAATTTGCATTGAAGGGTTTAGCTTCATAAAGCATATTTTGTGTTGTTACTGAGTGGTGGTTGCTGGTTCTTCACTTTTTACCATATTGTGAATTTTTCACCACTTTGCATGACAGAGCAAGAAAGCAGCAATGCTCAGCTTCACACTTCATGTTTCTGAGAGGCTTTTGTGTAGTCCATATTTAAAGCAAAAACATAAGAAAACAGATGTAAACACTTACATGATGTGATTATAGGCAGAGGCATGTGATTGTCTCAAAATAAAGTTTTTATAAAAAGCATGTGAAACTGTTATTTGACTGGAAATTTCAAGGAAGAATGGCTTAAAATTTCCTTGCAGCCTTTCCTAACTAGTGGGTCCCCTATAACACAATCAAATAAAGTTAATTTAGAACATTCAGTTTAAAATAGTTTAAACTTATGTTTTTGTTGGTTTTGTTCTTTTTTCACTGAGCAGTATATTAATCAATCCTGGAAACCACGTCAAGATTCAAGAAGGTACCTTAGGATTCTTCATTGCAAGTGATGCCAAAGAAGTAAAAAGGTAAACCATGTATTTTTATCTTTAAATTTAAACACATATATTTAATTTCAATTTGTTTCTTTACATGTAAATGCCTCACCTAATTTGCCCTATTATCTGAGTCTCAGAGAGAATTGTTACTGTAGTGAACCAACCGTATAGACATGTAAATTTCTTAACTATGGTCCTTAATATCAAAAAAATTAAATAATTTTGCAGCAGATGTGAAAAGAAATAAAGAGGCGGGTAGAGGACAGGGATTACAGTTTTGTCTGAATTTCAGGTTTAGAGGAGTTCTTATTTACATAGACCTGAGCAAATACTTGATATAAGCAAGCTACTGTATTCCTTCAGTAATTGCATTAGCAAAACAATATTTATTTTCTTGTCATTTTTCTTTAATGAAGCTACAAATTCTATGGCCTCATAATAATAAATCAAATTACAGCAGTATTTCAACCAAATATATTCACAGGCTCATTGTACTTGGCTGTACATTTGGGATGAATGAAAAGGAGTTTTATGGTAATGTGTTTAGGACGAAATGCATTTATTCTTGTTTGTTAAAATCATAATATGCTTGGAAGGAGCAAAGGAGAATTGTGAGAAAATATTTTTTAAAAGGAAGATTGTTCAATGTCTGGAAGAGTTATAAAAAAAAAAAAAAGAAAATATTTGCAACTGATTGCCTCCTCATAATCTGTATATTTTTTATGTCATGCCATCAAGAATCAGATTTTTACTTGATGTTCTCCATGACTTTGCTATTTTAACTAAATCCTACGCTTAGAATGGTGAAATATTCAAATGATACACTTCAAGTTCTAAAATTTTTAGATTTTAGGTAATATAATACTTAAGCAATACATGATTGCCACAAATCTTTAAAGAAAGTCAAAACATCCAAAGAGTGAAATCAGAGAACTTGAATTCTGTTTTTGTTGAAAGAGCTAAGATATTTTTTGGCTAGGTAAAGCACATAGAACAGAACAGCAGTGCTCCTGTCCTCTCATATTTCTAGCACCATCTCTGGAGTATGTGCATCCTGCACTGCCTCAGGTACACTGCCTTTCAGCATATAGTTCTTTTCCTCTCTGGCGCTTTTCTCCAGTTGAATACACAGAACTGTCTTCATATTGCTTTATTAAGGTGCTAGTTTTCTTTCATTTCTAAGGCACCTTCCAATGATTTTTTTTTTTTTAAGACTACAAGAAAAATGGGGTAACGTTTTTACCAGGGAGAAGTTGACTGTGTTTAAGGACATTTTTCACATCGTTTATCTATCATGTTTCATCTAATACCAAGCATGAAACAAGATTTCCAGTTCTGCCTGGCTTTTTGAAGAAGGCTTTGTTTAGAAACATCCTGCCTCCCTTACCACATTTTTTAGCTGTTCTGTGCAAAGCAAATGGTTATCAGATGTGTTTCACCTAACAAAGCCAATTATAAAAAGTGTTCGTTTCATCCTTTTGAGCTATAAATCGGAGTCAGAAAAATATTCTAAAATTGAGGGGTTTTGGAGGGGGGGAAAAATTTTAATAAAGAAAAATTAATCATGTTATATACCTGAAATTCAAATTAAATTATTCTGATTTTTTGTTAATGAAGAAATGCCAGCTCCCTTAGTCTAAAGCTATTCATATTTATATATCTCACAATGAAATATATGATGTTTAATTACTCTTCCTGCTAGAATCACTTTTGCATTTTTAGAACAACTGTTTCCCATGAGAAGCAATTATGCCTACAAACAAGTATGCCTTGGTGAATAGCTTCACACAAAATGTTGAGTATTTAAATATAACACAAACTATGTGAATTACATCTTTGTTATTCTTTATTCATTTAAATGTTAGTACTATGATCAGAAATCCATAGACTTCAAATCCACCTAATTCACTCCAATTATATAGAATGATAATTTTGTTACAGCAATCACTTCAAGTATTTGCTCTTAGCTTTGGACATAGGATTGAAGGTATTCTAGGACATTTGTCCCAAAGTGAACTTCAGAAACATGATCCCTAGAAATCACACAGAATCAACCAGGTTGGAAAAGACCTGAGATCACTCAGTCCAACCCATGACCCAACAACACCCTGTCAACTAGATCATGGCACTAAATGCCACATCCAGTCTCTTTTTAAATACCTCCAGAGAGTGACTCCACCACCTCCCTGGGCATCCCATTCCAATGTCTCATCAGTCCCTCTGTAAAGAATTTCTTTCAAATGTCTAACCTACACCTCCCTGGCGCCTATGTCCAGTTCATGTCATGAAGTTTTTTGAGGTAGTATTTGTGGTAGTTAGTTCTTGTTCATTAAAGGGGCTTTCAGCTGTACTGAGGAGAAACTGTAAAAATTTGAGGCATTTTTCTCCTCCTGGCTTATGTCTTGCCATCAACTGATGGTTTGAAACATATTTTATTCTCATTTCCTTGGAGGTAGTTTGTTTACTTTTTTGTGGAATGTTTATATCTTGAAGACCAGAAACTTTCTGCAGCAACTATACAAATGCTTAGAGAAGGCTTTTTCATTTTACATTTTGCATCTTGGAAATAAGGCAATGTCACAGCCTAAAAGAGTAATCTTCCTGGAATTTTTTTAGAGAAATTAAGTGTGGTACATTTAGGACTTGTACCTTCCATCAGCAGTTTCATGCTATATTGATTTTAGAAGTGTTAATAACATTCAGTGAGGTTTCATTGCAATTTATATTTGTATTCCCTGGTTCGTATCTTGTATGCTAGACCTGCTCTCTTTCTCCTGATGGACCACTTAACTACCAGGGTCATTATTCAGAGGTGTAAAATAACTTAGATAAATTTTTAACTATTTAAATTAGGTATCCAGTTTATATCTCTATTTCCTTTATTAAAGTTCTACCCGTGCTGGCCACACTTTAGAAGAAATAGTAGTGATCATCTAGCTGCAGTGCCAAAGAATGTGTTTAATCAGAGGCTGTGTATTAATATTGTTTATTTTTATTTTTATATTTTGGACTTTAGATTGTTCTGTTTCAATGACCTCCCTACTGTTCCTACTGTTGTATCAATTCAAGCATCCAGTACTGTCAGCAAAATCTATGGGTGGTTGCAAAGCAGCGGCTTGGCTTCTTGTTGCCAAAAATTATATTGAGAAGTATGCAATGAGGGGGGTCGGGAAAATGGGCAGGGAGGTGACCTATACTGAACATGGACAAGTACAGGGAAATACGCAGATTAAGAAAGTATGTTTAATTTTTTATGCCAGCAAGAATCCTGCTAAACTGTATCTGTCTAGCTAGAGGCCAGCTGTGTGTGTGATCCTCATGAAATGTGTCATAGCAGCCTTACATGATATGTTGACTTGACAGGCGTGATTAAACTCTCCTATGGGCACTCTGATACATATTTATTAAATTGGAATTTTTTAAAAAAACTTATATAAAGTAAAAAGTTTAACCTTTCTCTCTTCCTTAGTTCTCCTTGTGCTTTACCTAGTGGTGAGCCATCTGATAGAAGAGTGGAAGTCCATGAGCAACAATGTTAAATAGAAACCTAGGTGGTTCATCTTCTTAATTGCATATTCTTATTTTAAATTTTTACTTTTATCTGTTCAAAACTGAAATGGTTCTTCTTTATTTAGATATGAAGGAAAAAAAATAGAATTGTATTATCATAGAATGGTTTGGGTTGGAAGGCAGCCTTGAAGATCATCTAGTACCAACCAACCTGTTGTAGGCAGGGACACCTTCAACTAGTCCTAGTTGCTCAAAGCCCCATCCCACTTGACCTTGAACATCTGCAGGGATGGGGCATTCACAACTTCCCTGCATAACCTGTTCCAGTGCCTCACCACCCTCACAGTCAAGAATTTTTTCCTAATATCTAATCTAAATCTACTCTTACCAATTTAAACCCATTCCCCCTTGTCCTGTCCTTACATGCCCTTGTAAATAGTCTTGTCCCATCTTTCCTGTAAGTTCCCTTCAGGTACTGGAAGGCTGCAGTTAAGTAACTCCAAAGCCTTCTCTTCCCCAGGCTGAAAAAACCCGATTCTCTCAGCCTTTTCTCATAGGAGAGGTGCTCCAACACTGATCAACTTGGTGGCCTCCTCTGGACTTGCTAGAACAGGTCAATGTTCTTCCTATGCATGGGGCCCCAGAGGTTCAGATGGGCTCTGACCATAGTAGAGGGATGGAATCACCTCCCTTGAGCTGCCGCCCATGCTTCTTTTCATGCAGCTCAGCATATGATTGGCTTTCGGGGCTGCAAGTGCACACTGCTGGCTCATGTCCAGTGTCTCATCCAGCAGCATGCCCAAGTCCTTCTCAACTTTTGATCTTTTCATCCACCAACCTGGATTGATACAAGGGGTTACCCCAATCCAGGTGCAGTACCTTGCAATTTGTATTGTTAAACCTCATGAGATTCCCACAGGCCCACTTCTCAAGCCTATCCAGGACCCTCTGTATGGCATCCCATCAAGGTGTCAACTGCACCACTCAGCTTGGTGTCATCCAAAAATTTGCTGATGGTGCACTCAATTCCTTTATCTATGTCCTTAATAAAGGACAGACCCTTGAGGGACACCACTCGTTACTGATGCCAATCAGGACTCTGAGCTGTTGAACACTACCCTGTGGATGTGACCATACTACCAATTCCTAATTCACGTAACAGTCCATCCATCAAATCCATCAGTCTCCAATCTGGAGAGAAGGATATTGTGAGGGACCATGTCAAAGACTTTAAAGAAGTCCAGATAAATGAGATCTGTAGCCCTTCCCTTATCCACTGATGTAATTACTCCATCATAGAAAGCCATTAAGTTGGTCAGGATTTTCCCTCCGTGGAGCTGTGCTGGCTGTCTTGAATCACCTCCATGTTCTCCACATGCCCTAGAACAGCTTCTAGGAGGTCTGTTCCATGATCTTCCAAGGCACAGAGGTGATACTAACAGGTGGATAGTTCTCAGGATCATTCCTCCTGCTCTTATTAAGGATTTGTAAAATGTGTCCATGACTTTTCAAATGTCATGGAGAGTGGCTTGGCAACTACATCAACCCACACATACTTCTTCTCTATACTTCTTCTCTATACTTCTTCTCTATACTTCTTCTCTATACTTCTTTCTATACTCTTCTTCTCTATACTTTCTATACTCTTCTTATCTATACTTCTTCTCTATACTCTTCCCAGGTTACCTGTCCTAGTTTCCACTTCCTATGCATTTGCTTTTTGCACTTTAGTTTGACCAGCAGTCCCCTACTCAGCCATGCCAGTCTCTTGCCTTCCTTGCCCAGTTTCCTGCTCCTGGGGATTTCTAGCTCTTGCCCTCTATGGAAGACTTCTTTAAAGATCTGCCAGTTCTGTTCCACTCCCTTGTCCCCGAGGGCAGTCTCCCAGGAGATCCCACTGATAATCTCCTCTGAAGAGCTGAAAGTCTACCTTCCTAATGTTCAAGAGCCTGACTTTACTCCAAAGTGATTAGCTCACTTTGACTATCAAATCTAGTATCACATTTCCTCTGGTAAGGCTCTCTGGCTTAAGAAGTTATCCCCCATGAATTCCAGGAGTCTCCTGAATTGCCTACAGCTTGCCATGCTACTTTTCCAGCAGATGTCGGGGTGGTTGAAGTCTCCCAGCAGGACAAGAGCCTTCTGTAGCTGGAGCAGGAAGACTTCATCAACCGGCTCTCCTTCTTCAGGTGGCATGGGGTAGACCCTAACCATGAAGTTCCCTTTGTTACCTTGGTCTCTGATTTTTACCCACAGACTTTCTACCTGCTCATGGCTGTTCTTCAGAGGCAACTCTTCACACTTAATCCCTGTCTTGATGTAGAAGGCAACCCCTCCACCTTCCCTTCCTTTCCTGTCTCTTCTGAACAACCTGTAGCCATTGATAGCCACTCTCCAATCATGAGATTTATCTCATAATAGTCTGAATCAAGATTTAGATTTTATTTAGGTGCTCCCTTAGGAACTTATTTTGACTGGATTTTCTCTTTCTGATTTGGTTTCAGGTTTGTTTGGTTTTTATTTTTTTTGCAAATAGCATGTCTGATATTTAATGTCACAGTGATGTTATTGCAGTTTCAGTGTAGCTAAAATGAAGTCCTACTTGTGACCAGACTGAAGAACTGGCCTAGGGTGCTAGATGGTCTTTAAAAAAACCCACGCTGGTATAGCTCATAAGAAGAGCAAATTCATTATATATATATATATATATATATATATATATATATATTTGTGATGAAAGTATTGGATACTCTTTTTTTCTAAAATGAAAGAGAAATGAACTGATACACTGTGTCATAATTATCATCCCTTCTTCCAATTACTTTTCAATAAAAATATATTAAAAGAAACACTAATTTGGAGTCATGTTTAAAATTAATGGTCTTGCTGCAAATATTTCCTACTTTTAATGTCTAAACATTTTCAAAGATTAAAGGAAATTAGTGTTGGCATATTTCATTAATTTTTCACTGCAGCAAGAGGAAATGTGGGACTAATTTCGTTTATATGGATTAAGAAATGTGTTGGTTTTCCCATTCTCGCTCTCCAGGGCATATTTTTACTGCAAGGCCTGTCATGATGACATCACGGATCCCAAAAGGATAAAAAAATGTGGCTGCAAACGGCGTAAGTAATATTTTTATCACTCCCTTCCTCTCCTTTTCATGAACTGTTCAGCCCTGAAGAATACCTATACATGTGTTTACATGTTTCTCTCAGTGGTACAGAAAAACTAAGAGATAAATGCACAGCAACATAGTAAGTGCCATTTGCATTTCAGAAGTCTGTGTGTTTTTATTACATTTCACACCACCCACACACCTGTCTTCATTAAAAAGTCATTTAAGGTTCAAAGCTAACAAAACCTAAAGAATTGAGTCAGTGTAGATCTTATTGTGGAGGTTTCTCAGTTAAGAATTAGTCAGTGGTGAAGTTTTGCTATAAGTCATAACATGCAGAAATCCAGTAATTCAAAAGTTTTCTTTAAAGTAAAGAACTTCTATCTGTGTTGCTGAATATGATTCTGTAAAAAAAAGCAACTAGGGAATTCTGTTACATCATATAGCTATTAAAATAAATTATTGTTTAAATAAATGAACAGATTTAGTGGAGGAAAGGATTGTCTGGAAGAAATAAATACTAGTGCCTCTTATATATGTCCTTTTAGCCGTAATGCTAATATTAAGTTTAGTTAAGTTCTTAAATTGTCTGGACAGTTTTTCATGAAGAAATAGTTGAGTTTTGGAATTGAGATCAGACTTTGCATCTGAATTTTTATATATATGTAGCCACTAGCATTTTACCTATCTATACTTTGAAATTATTTTTCAGGGACTATCACAACCATATTTTGGCCAAGATGTGTCTGACCCATGCATATTTGTAATACTGATAGAAAAATGTTTTAGGGATCCATTCCTCAATGGATATATGAATATTTATGTGCATTCTAGGGTATTCTGCCATGAAGAAGATCACTCAGTTCAAAAGTACGGATTAGGTAAATTGAAAGATCTCAGAAGAGTTTGATCACATCTGTTTTACCATTACTTTTAAAAGGGAAAAAAACTCTCCTATTTATAGCTTGAGTCAGTGTTATCACTGTGCTATTTTGGAGGACAGAAGAAGCCTAAACTGGACATTCTTTACCTTTATGGAATGCCTGAAATGGATGAATTCTTGAAGATGATTTTAAAAAGAAAAAATAATGTCACTGGAGTTTTTTTTAAAAAAACTCCTCCAAAAAACCAAGAGTGTGGAACAATAGTATAATTGAGAGAAAGCAGCTGAAACACTGACAGAAAATGGTATTTATCTTCCCAGTAGCCACAAGGAGAGCAAAGCACATGGAAAGCATGCCTGATGTGGAAGGAATGTATGCATTGCCTAACATATTGGAAAAAAATTGTTCAAGAACAGTTTATCCATGTGAGAATGTGACCTTTGAACTGCTGCCAAAGCCAATGAGTCTGCTGAGTAAGTTCTGGTAAAGCCAGTTACAGATGCCTCAGGGTGCCTGTAGCTCTCAAACTAAAATCTTTTTTCCAAATTACTCAACAGTTAAAGAGAAATATGTTACCTGTTTAATTTTATCTGGTTCTGTCAGGAAAAAAAAAAAGACCTATTTTATTTGTATTTTCTTCTCTACTCCTCCTTCACATAGTGTATGCTTTTTAAACATGTTCTGCTAAAAAAAAAAAAAAATCCCAAAGGTCTGTCAGTTTAGCGTGAGATCTACAATTTTCATTGTCATTTCTTAGAAGATAGGAATCATAAATTAACACTATAAAGGGCAAGAGCCCTTTATTGCATATTAATGAGAATCAAGGTAACCTCCTCAATACTAGGAAACCAGGAAGGAGACAGGGTCTCCTGAGACTCAGCCAACACAGTGGATATATTACCAGCAGTAAGGCCATAGAGAGGCAAGAGTAACAACTTCTCTGAGTAGCAATAGGAAATGTTACAAATGGCATGGTCACACATCAGTCCAATAAATGAATGGGTGTTGGACAGGTGAATAAACAAAATGATGGAGTTAGTGAGGCAGAAGAAGGAGGCAGCTGTCAGAGCTGGCACAGTGAATGCTGAACGCTAAGGAGGGAATCCTCTGAGTCAGGTGAAAAAAAGTGGTCAGTGAGAGTCAAATCTTACATTTCTCTGTCTCCCCTCTCCCTCAATCCGCAGTCTCCTCCCATTTCCTAGACACAGATAGGGCCACAGGTACTGTGATAGCAGGCAGCCCTTAGTACAGCTGAGAACAGGTTTCTCTTAGGGGCATGACCACAAATACTAGAAATAACACAGTTGCTTTGCTTTCAAAGTACTGTCAGTACACAGAAAATTTAAATGAAAAATTTCAACAGTAATTAGTGATTTTTGGTTCTCAAATTTTATTGACAATCTTGAGATCCATTTTATGGGACCTGTTTTTTTGGGGGTTGTTTTGTTTTTTTTTTAAGGTAAGTCTTTATGTTATTCACATAAAATGTTTTAGCTCTCAAATCACTAATCACTTTTGAAAAACCTTAACTATTTTATCCATCTTTAAGATGCACAAATCATTGTCCTTAAAAAGGCAGTCTAACCAAAACAAAGGATAAATTGAGAAAACTCTTTCCCTATTGAGTTAGGAAACTGTTAACTGATCTGTCAACAGCTAATATGTCAATTTGGTTTTCAAAGACACTCCATACAAAAGTCACACGTGCATCTGTGTAGTCCTATATGTTAAATATGTATTTTAATTAGTGAGTAACATAGTAATTAGAGGCAGTTGGATGCTCAAAATGTGTAAGAATAAATGAAAGGTTGTATGTAAAATATTGACACATTCAGGTGAATTAAATGTGAAAGAATATCTTTACATGGAAAACCTAATTATTGTGGCATTATTTAATGCAGCTTCCCATGACGCTTAAAACCCACATTCTTTAATAATGCATCTGAGGTTGCACTTCCATTTTATATACTTTCTGAACATTAGCTTGTGGTATTGTTGGGGTCTAAACATGAGTCTGACCTACATAGCCATTTGTCCAAACTTGTTAGGCCTAATGTTAATAATTCAGGGCAGATCAGTACATTTCTACAAGGCTAGGGATAATTAATGTAATCTCGCTTTCCTTTTGCAGTTTTCTTGCCATCCTTTTCTCCTTACTCATCTATTCCCTGAATAACATATGAATGCTGATGTCACATTGTCCAAAGAAATACTTGTGTGAAAATTTTATTCACAGATTGTTAATTTTTTTTTAATGTTTTCAATCTCTTTCTATTCCATTTAACTGTAGTTTTTGCAGCAAGAGGCCAAATATATGTATATATTTATATAAAATACAGCTACGTTGGGATGAAATCTCTAAACTGGACAACCTGTTCCTCCTGTTTCTTTCATTTTGTGCAACAGCTATGGTCTAATTCTCTATGTATTTTTTCCAGTGACAGTGCTTGCTGTGAACGGTGGGGGTTGAACCCCAGAGGGGACATATCATGTGTACATTGATGTGTTTGAAGGAATTTCTTGTAATCTATGACAATTGACAAACTTTTGATTTATTTTTCCTCTTGCTGCCTTGGAACACGGCCCCTACTATATTTTAACTGCACACTGATAGTGATCTATTGTGAGTAAAAATGGGTTCCCTGTAGCCCAGAGTGCGGTCCAACCTGTCTTTCTCTAGCAGAGAGTATTTTTGTTCAGTATTTTGGTTCTTTTTTTTATTTATGTTGCATGTAGCAGTGATGTCATACCCACAAGTTTCTCATTGTTTACACCAATGGAGATTAGGGTGACACTGAAGAAAATACAGCAGTTTTCCCCTCTTCTACCTATTTACCCCTTTTTTCCACATACTTATTTTTTTATCCCTATTTGAAAATGAGATCTTGGCAATAGTATTTTCTTGAAATTATTCTAGAGATATGTCATGAATTCTTAGGCATATCAGTTAGACTGGGGTAACTGCCACTATAGCACTGTTGGCCTGGTTAAGTACCGTTCAATTCCTTGTCAGACCCCTGTTCAATTTTTTGGTACTTTTTCCTTTCCATTGCATAGCTGACACAAAGAGCAACACAGCAGACTTTTACTGTCCTTATCTAACTTTTTTCTCTTTTGTTGACAGAATAGAAAAAAAAGTTGATGGGGGAAAGCTAGACAATGAATTAACTGTGTGGCTAACTTTATTCTAGAAACCCAGAGATATCTTCAACAGGAAACAAGCTACAGTGATTATTTTCCTGAGCTTGCTGCTTTGGAAATTAATTGCATAAGTAGATGCACTCTAGCTTTTCAGGACCTTGGCTGTAAAGTTTTACATTATTATTATATATAGAATAGGAACTTTATAGACCACTTCATATCAATCTAGGTCATACCACTTTAAAGTTACAGAATCTATGAAGGCTCTCATCAGCCACTTTTTAGTGTATACACTTGTGATGATTTTAATAAACACAGCTTTTGGGACATGGAAAGAATTTGCTGTTTAGAAATAGAAGTACTGCAAAGAAATGTACTGGTTATATAGGGCAGTGTTAAGATTATATGGGCTTGTTCTTTCAAACAGCAAGGGGGATCAAGTATCTCATAACTGCAGTGTGGCATTACTGTACCAGATCGAGGCTGTAACCATACCATGTAACTGCAGCTATTCTAAGTAAGCAAGGCTGTGAGACTTCAACATTTTACCAGATATACTGAATTTATTGTGTGAAAACACTTCAGGTCTTAATCAGAATTGAGATATTTTTCCCCCTCTCAGCTGTACACACCATAAGATCTTGCAAAGAATCAAGGAAAAATTTATGCTCCTGGCATTGCATGATAAAGTGCTGGCTGTCTTAAACTTGTGATGGCCTGCATTATGATTACCATTAATTTTTTTATTTATCTTATTATGCTGCCTGCAAACCACTCTAAAGGATTGAGATCCTGTTGTGGAAGAAGGAGTTCGAGGAGAGAACAGAAATTTTTCCAGAGATCTGTTTTTAGCTTGTTGAATGACACAGCAGAAGATGGGGGAGCAGAAAAGAATCAGATTATAAAACAGATCAGCCTGAAAAGAATCAATAACAAACCAGAAATAAACTAATTTCTATGGATAAAATTATGACCCCTATTAACTTTGAGCCAACATACTGGAAGTAATTTGGATTTATTTGAAACATGTTTTTATGTCAAGGCCTTTCGGAACTAGAGAAAATAGTTTAAATAGTAATAAATAAACAAATAAAGGAGCTCTTTATGCTACAAAAGATTTATAAAAGTAATGGTCACGTAGCTTTGATTTGGTGTTTTTTCTATTTCCCCAATAGCTTCAGTTTGTTCAGAAATATGTTTAGCTTTGAGAGTACACTGGCTGAGAGTCTTCTTTAAGGTAATGAAAGAAAGGTCATGATCAGATTTGAAAATGAAAATGAATTGGTCTATAAATGTGCCATTGCATCAAAACCCGTGAGTCATTCTTATAGCAACTAAAATAGGGGCAAAATGTCCACTCAGATCTCCTGCTGTTTTTGAAAGTTTTGACAAAGAACAGCACTTTGTGAATTGGAGCAAACAAGTAACCACTTGCTTTTCATTGCAAAAACTGCAAGACAGTGGAGATGCTCACTTGCTAGTCTTAAAGTTGTCTTGTAAAATTAAATAATGGAGAGATAGCTTTGCCTCTTGTGTTTAGTGAAAATAAATTCTCCCAAACATGCTGCTGTATTTTTTTGGGAAACCGAAACTGTGCTGGGGAAGTCCTGTCTGTGTTCCAGTCTCATGATAGTAAAACCAGCATTGCTGAGAGATGATCAGACCAGTCTGGTCGTCCTTTAATGCTGCTGATATTTTACGCATAGTTTGGATCATCAGAACTGGATGAATTGAAATGGCACTGTGCATTTCAGTTCTGAAGTGTAGTGGGACCTTTATATACACCATTTGCTGGTCAAGAAATCTCCACTTCCTCTTAACCAGCTGCTACCTCAGAGAGATCCACTAGATGTCCTCGGAGATCCACGCTTGTTACTGCTTAGGTCAGGGAAAACTGCCGTAGTGACAGGAGGATTACTAGGATAAGGGAAACTCTATGGTTAAAACAAAACAAAAAAAAGTCAGCAAAGATGAAGGGACACTTTGTTCTGCTTGCCTTTTTTTTTTAAAAAAAAAAAAGAAAAAAAAAAGAGAGGAGCTGTTCCTTGATATCTTAGCTAGAGAATAATCTGCAGTTTCCTTTGCTTATTTTTGCAGCTGGAAATATTTCCCATTACTGTTTGTGAACTCTAAGTAACACCTCAGATCCAGACAATATAGACATTTTAACTGGACTTTTTGAGTTTTTGAGATGAGAAAGTAAGGTACTGCTCAAAGCTTAGACATCTAGGGCACATTCCTTCTTTATTAGAATGGAAGGCTACTGCCTTCTGAGAAAAAGGTTCTAAGTGTATTTGTTTACTTTATAAATAATTTAATGAAATTTTGCTGTCCTTTTGCTCTTAATGAGTCAATGAGTAGTTCATATATGCCTTGTTTTCTTAGTAAATTATTTAAGCAGTCTTATCTTCATGCCCATGACAACTTCCCCTGATATTTTTACTAATTAGTTTTACAAGTGCTGTGTTATTGTCATCATATTAAGTAGAAGGATCTGTTCCTATTTTTTTTCCATTTGTTATACATTTGAAAATAGAGAAGTAGTTTCCTTTTTGTCCCAAGTTACATTTTCACAGTATCAAATAACAATTCTATTCAACATCCATAACACTTCTAGGTATAGAAATTTGTTGATTCTCATGCAGGTTCTACAGGTGTCAAATGAATTTAACACTCACCCAAAGGCTGTTCTTAAGGTCCCCTTGTCTCTCTGATGATTTCCATTTTTTGTTAATGTTTATGGAAGTTTTATAGAAAACAGTGTGTGTGTGGCTGAACCATTTGAAATCATTTCTGTCTCGTCTTTGATCTTGTCTCTAGTCATCCCTACTAATAGTATGTGTTTTGTTTTATTTAAAATAAGTAGTGTGTTTGGTATGAATGTAACTGACTGTATAAAAGGAATGAAGAGTAACAGCATGTTTTCTTTCCAAAAGTTATTGCTCTGATCTGCAGTTGCTTATATACTGGTTGAAACCCTTATAGAAAGTCCTTTCTGCTACTTATATTTCCAGGTCCAAGCCTGTTTCCTGCATGTTAATGATGTGAAATATTCAAATGATGCATGATCTCCAGAACAACTGACAATAACAGTTAAAAACAGTCCCTGAAGGGCATTGCTTTTGACAGTCTCCATGGTGTCCTTCCCTTATTGAACAGAAGGCCTTAAATTTCCCACTTTATCGGTTTAAGTCTGATTAAAATGATGCAAAAACTTTTCCTTCCCAGCCATCTTTGCCCTTACGGATGATTTCTTTTTAATTTTCATAAATGTGTCCTATACTACTATTGACTGTTGACAAGATATGGCTACAAGTAAATGAAAACCAGGGACTGTTACTAACCAATGACACAGCAGTTGAGAATTTTAGTGTGCTTTGCTACAGCATTTGATTAGAAAAAGTCCTTCAAAACAGCTATAATTAAAGCAAAATGGGCCTGCCTTTTACCACACCTACTGTTACTGTTTCACAAATGCCCTTTATTTTTCTTTAATTTCCTTAAAAAGTAAAATAGGCATACTGGAAAGACTTCCACACTTTTGGTAACTTATTTCACTTTTCTTTTACTGTCCGACTTTTCAACTTTAAAGAATGTGTTGGGAAGAGTTAGACAGAGGGAAACCATGGGAAAACAAATGCTGTTTTGAATTTTCTGTGTAGTTTGAATGTGTATGCTTCAAAAGCTGCAGTGGAAACCTTCTTATTAAAATCCAAGCTCTGAGGAATGATGTACCATGCAATGAACAAGCCTGATGCTGCATGATGACTTTCTGAACAGCTGTAAGATAACTCTACTAGGTTGCTAAAAGAACATGGCATTAGTCATGTGAGCAAAGTTTTAGAGGAATGGAGTCGCTGCTGAAGAGATCACTCATTCATCTCCCTCAATGCCTGTTTTCCACAATCATAATGTTACCCCTGCTTGACAAGTATACTATATGGCAAGTCATCAAGGCCTTAGAACAGGACTTGACCCATTTGAGTGATTTCAATCCCTCTTTCCTGGTGACTGTGGGATTAAGAAACTGGAAAAAAAAAAGATAAATTTTTTTAAATTTAATGTTGTTACCATAATGCAAAAAAACCCCCATCCTAAACTGAAAGTACAGGCTAGAGAAACATTACCTTTTTTCTGCATTTGCTTTTAAGGTTTTGTTTTTGCCTGTCAATGTTGTTTTGTTTTTAGTATAATTGAGTCAGTTCAATCTAAACCATTACCAAAAGTGTTGGTTCAGTGCAACATGTGAAACAATCTAAGTGGCCTTTGGATTTCTTCAGACTTAAACAATCTGTGGTTCAGATAACATGCAGAATTTAATGATTATATTTATACATACATTTATAAAATAGGATGCTGGATATTTCTAGAAATACATAACAAGGACATGCGGATAACTGAAGGATAAAAATGTTTTAGCTCACCTGGCACTTGTTTTGGAATTAGTGCCTAATTCTACATTCAGTTATTTGGTTCGTTTGGCTTTTGAATCCAGAGCAGAAAACATGCCAATGATTGATTCAGCATGATTCAGTGGACCAATGCTCTGTGTGCTTTTGGTGATGCCTTATTTGTGAACTGATCTTAATGTCAAGCATATTTACCATTATTAGTTGTGTCTCTTATATGGGCAAATTTTGGTATTCTGTCAAGAGTTAATTTGAATTCCTGAAGATATAATGTAAGCAAAATAAATTTTTCAGAAAATTTTATGAACATCTTGTAACTCTTTAGTGATGTGTAATTTATTGCAATAAATTAGTTCCTTGGCACAGTTTAATACAGAGAAATTATTATCATATGTTTAAGAATAAATTTATTTATATATATGTATATGTATGTGTGTAAGTGTATAATGTATGTGTGTGAGTGTGTGTATATAAGAATATAAGTGTGTGGGTTTTTGTGTGTATACATACATATATATATTTATAGATAAAAAAATCTGAAATTTTTACAGGAAAAAGGATACAGCAAAAGTATCTAATGGATTAGCAACTCTTGTTTTCATTTTAACCCAGTAGTATTAATTGTGCCAAGGGGAAAGTATATTCTTAGGATTCTGTGCTTTTACTATGTTCTATTTGGATCCAAACACTTGACTGTAAAACAGTAATTCTTCCCCATGACTGCAGTCTCCCTATAAGACTGAACACAAATAAAGAGCAATTTATCTTTTGCCCTACTTTTAATGTACAGCCAAAGTGTTATCAATAATCTCATTGCATTTTTTTTTCCTGGGTCAAGACTGTTAACATTAACTAAGGCCTGTATTAAATCCCTTAAATTACCTTCCAGCTGCCTTGTTATATATATAACCTTGCCATTAACCTGCTGCTCTTCCTCTCCTCCCATCCAACACATGGTTATAGCCAAGATGTCCATCTACAAGAGAATGAAACTGGCATGTTGTTTTGATTGCGGACGCTCTGAGCGTGACTGCTCTTGCATGTCAGGCAGTGTACATAGTAACATGGACACCCTTGAGAGAGCCTTCCCACTTTCTTCTGTCTCTGTTAATGATTGCTCCACCAGTTTACGTGCCTGTAAGTTTTAACACCAACACATGCTGTTCCATGTCTGTGGTGTCTGTGGTATCATCCCCGTCTTGTGTCGTACATTGTAGTTCTGTGAATTTTACTGGGCTGATGCTTTTTAAAAATCCAACCCCAATTTGATTACAACTCTGTCTTTATATTTGTGTTTTAATTTCTTTTCTAATACAGAAAATTTACTTCATTATTTTGCTTTGTGTGCTCTTTATAAAGCATCTTCTTGCAATAGTTTGCAGGACCTTAGTAGTGCAGTTTGGTGACATCTTTTTTATTTAATTCATACAATATAAATTGTCATTAATTAAAAAATAAGTGCTTCAGTGCAGGAACAGGCCTGTGTCTAAATATCTGACTGTTGCTAAGCAGGTAGCTCTAATAATGGTGGTACAAGAGCACCGTACAATTGGCAGTGAATAAATATACAGGATGTAGTAGCTGAATTATAGTAGCTGGAATTCTATTCTATACTGCTACTATTATCTTTAGTTTTGTTTTTAACCCTTCATTCTCAAGAAGGCAGAACCTTCCATGTAATATTGAAACCACAGAAATATTATTAAAAACGGTTGTACTTTTTTTAGTGCTTTTTAGGAAGGACTGGCCTGATAAAAATTCCTGGTACAAAAGTTTTGAAATTAACTGTAGAATCTGTCCCACAGGACAGTAACAATCTGAAACATTCCAAAAAAGCTCTTTGGAAAGATCAGAGTTGAGACAGAGAACTTAGAACAAGTCTGCATAACTATTAATTCTTTGGGTGAGCTATAGGGATTCTAAAGTTGGATTTTTCAGTGTGATGTCACCAATTGAGAAAGATTGTTAAGCAAAATTATTTTTTGGTTTCATTTTCATGTCCTCTTTAGTCATTCATAACAGACAAAACTATGTCTTGGGACAGGAAGTGTTTTCCTTTCCCTACCCAAATGGCAAAGAAAACTATAAAGTTACTCAAATATATCTACAAGAAGTTTTTAGAGTTTTGATCAGGCAGCATGTCTACTTTACATTAAAAGTCATTAAGTAAAAAAGTGCTATGAAGACTATAATGTAGTTAGTAGATTATGCATCTGGTTGTCTTTGGATGCCTTGTGTATTTCAGTATGTAGTCCAAGTGGTGAATGACTTAGCTTTAACAATTTTGACATTTGAACTATTTTTCCAGTCACAAATATAACAATGCTATAAATTTTTGTCTGAAGACTGTGTCAATTGAAATTATTTTAATAGGATTTCTTGGAGATTTTATCAGAAATCCTCCTGCATCTGTTTATAAACTCCTATTTATCTGTGTAGTTGCAACTCATGCATTACCTCAGGGTGGATGGTTCCCAGTTTTAAGTCGTGTTCTAAGTCACAGAAGTTTTTATCCTTTTAAGAGACCTTTATCTGAGTAAAATGTAACAAAACATATTTTGTTAGGAAAAATGAATGAGAAACCTTCCTGTATTGAGAATTGCTGCAGACAGTTACTTATGCAGTGTAACAGTCTCAGTGACACAGTGCCTGGTATAGTTTGCATTATACAGACTGCTACAGAGAGTATGTGGGTGGGTCCTGGCACTGGTGTTAACAGCAACCAGATTAGGAAAAATTAATATGTCCCCTACAAGTGGATAAAATTTTTGCCATTAGCACTGTTTGGCAAGGAAAGGAAAACTAATTTGTAGATTTACCATAGCTTTCAAGTCCACTTAAGACTCTACAGGGGCAGATAAAGTAAACATTTTTGATTGTGTTGCCTGCTGAGCCAAAAACTTCCACAATAATGGTATTATTTCCAACAAAAACCAATGCTTTTTGGGAAAGATGTTAGATCTGGGTTATATTTTGAAGGATAAGTGATATTGACAGCTTTGAGGATTTTTAGCATCCTATCCTTCAAGGACTTTTTCCCCTCTTCATCACTCCATCAAATCAAAAGAGATATCACTCTTCCCCTTGTAAGACTAGTCACCTTTGACTGGTAATAATAAGTGCAAAAATCAATACCAATTCACACTCTGTGCAAAGCAGCATAAGCCTTTCTTTTCCAATTAAAATATATATATACACGCAACGTTGCACTGGCAGAGCTTCAATAGAAATCAGTATGTTTTCTTTGCAGTGCATAGGGGTCGGATGATGCCCATCTTGACAGAGCTAGTTAACTCAAAGAATGGCAGTGAGAGTCAGCTTTTCATTAAATATGAGCAGATGTGAAATGTAGAGTGTTTGACAATTAGAAATGGCAGCAGCAGGGCCCCAGAATCAAAGTGAGGTCAGATTGGTGGATCGGATTACCTCTCTTACATTCTTTAGTTGTTCTGAAAATCATTTTGAATTAGTGTCAGTGGAGCCATGATGGGTTTTGCCCTTTGTCTTTTATGCTAGGACTGTATTGTTTCCCCAGACACTCATTAAAGGTCATTATACTATTACAGGGCTTGCTTTGGTCGTGGTGCCCCAGTTGAGTTGGTTTGCTTCTACAATTGCTTAATGCGTTTCTTTCTTTCTTTCCTTTATTTTTTTTTTTTTTAACTTCTGGTTATAAAAGCAGGCTTTTTTTCCCAGGGCAAATAAAATCACAGACCATATCTTCTTGAAACAGTGAGTAGTTTTGGTGAAAATTAGCGTTGTTTCTAAGAATCCGATGTTGAGTAGAAGATATCAATTTACATATTCAATGATGTACACAGGATTGAGTCTACTAATTGTAAAATATGCAGAGAAAGTAACACTTGCAGTGTGTTTTCCACTGCAAATGAGTTTCTCTGTTATTGTATTGTTGTTTGTACTTCCAGCAAATGAAAATCATATTTTGATGAAATATAATTACATTAAAGGAGCTATTGAGTTCATAGGCTGTTTTCTGGAAAAAATGCATATAATTTTTCTAAATGTAAGGAAATACAATTTTAAAGCTTTTTTTGTGTCTACGTTTTTTCAGATTTAGTGCATTTGGTAGATTGCTACATGAACAGCAGTCAAATGGCCCAAGTATTTTTTGCACTGGAGACTCAAGTCAATTAGAGTGAAGAGAGGCACTTAACCACTGAAAAACCTAGGGGGTTTATATAATGAAATTATGTTATTAATAAGTGTGATGTTTCTCCTTAGGTCTGTGCCAAATCTTGCGGGGTGCCATTCAAATGATTAAGTGATACAGACAGAATCTTAGCCTGAATCATTTAATTTCTGTGTTTCTGTATCACCATATTGCTGTGCTTCTCAGGAACATCAGAAGTCCGTGTTCCTAAAGGAAACCTGTTCTAAAGTTGTCACTGTGCCCACTGCCACGGGACTCTAAATTTCCGAGGACATTCTTGATATTAGGCCCAGGCATATCTAATTCACCTTGTGAGAAAACATGCTTTGGCATGCTCTGATAGTTCTGAGAAGCTTTATGTAAAGACTTTTGCATTAGTGAATATCGGGGATCTCTAGAGACAAAGTAAAAAAATTAATTATTGCTATATTTTGAATGCAAGGCTCAGCCCAAATTCCTGGCCATATTATATGGTAAGACCATGCTAAGACAAGTTGGAGAAAGCTTAACTTTTAAAAGTAGCCAAAGCGTGCGTCTACCTGTGTGCTAGACCTAGTTTAGGGCCATATATTCTATATAGTCTTCTATTGTCAGCATGTGGTTTATGTTATACAGACAAGTTGGCTGCTGAATCTCTCTCAAAGGACCTAAAATCCCATTCTGCAAGATTAGGTGAACAATTGGGGTTGCTTGAACCAAGACTGGTTAACTGTGCTGAAACAATGTGTGGCAATGTGGTTTAGCAAGTTAGGTCAAGAAAAATTCTAACTTCTTCATTGGCCTGTGTTACTTGGGGCGATGGAGACTTTGCCTGTGTAACCTTACAACTGAAAAAGCCAAATTCTATAATGAGAGTTGAAATTACATATAACTTATTGATTTAGCCAGAGAGATCAATGCATAACACACACAGACATTGGTCAGTGTATCTAAAACTCCTCAGTTATATTACTATGTTTGGACTTTTCTAAATGATTTGACTATTAAGTTCTGACTTCCTGAATAACTGGCTGAAGAGATAGCATACTTTATTTCTCCTAGAATGCAGGGGACATATCCTCTGCATTCTATACTCTGCTTTTCTAACCTACTACTTCTCTAGTCCTGCTATAGTAGCCAAGACAACGAGAACTACTTTCTTTTTCACACGTGAGTTAAGGTGTAGGAAGGGCCTGTATGTGCCCTATCAAAAGACAAATTTCAGTGCTAGAATTTTCTGTTGCCCTTTAGCAACAATGATTTTCCATTTACAGGATGCATATACCACCTTTTGGTAGCTAGAGACTATGAGATTTTCAAACCAGCTATGAGTATGATCCTGTTTACATTATATTTATAATGCTTTGACTGTGAGAAGGTGGGGTAATACCACTGCTCTCTCCCACTACACACCTTTTCTGAGCTGTGAGACAGACTTCCTGCTGTGGCCACAGTGACTTTGAAAATCTTAGTTGTACATATACTGCATAAACACTTTCTTTTTAATATAACCCACTGATCTCTCTGTGGTCACACTATCTCATCTTTGTCCTGAACAAAAAGGCAACAGTACACCTTTAATGTTTTGAGGAAGAAGAAATTGAAGGAGTAAATAAGCAATTTTTTTTGAGGAAAGACAGCTGCTGCCCTTCTTGAACAGCATCATAAGTTCATAAGTGATTATAATCAGATTGCTGTATTTTATGCAGCTCACTTCTATGGAATGATCCCACCTTTGTATACTGGAGAACGATAGAGTGCTATGTTGTATAGCCTACTTTTTTTTATTTATTTTTAATCAGATTAATGAAAATGGAATATTAGAATGAGATATAGTGCCAAATAAATTCCTGGTAATTCAAAGCCACAGAGAATATAAACAATAAGCCTGTGAAACAAGCTGTGTGTGAAATACTGATTTATGTAAAATTGGTTCCAAATATTGTCCTTTCAGGGTGACAGATTTTTACTTCAGTAACATCAGTTTCCATGCATTCAGTGTTGTATTCCTTCACATAACTGTGAAGTTTCTTATAAATACCTCTACAAGAATGCATGGTTTCCCTTTCAAAATACTGAAAATAATGCAAAAATGGACACCTGTGTTTATTTTAGTCGTCAATTTTTTTCAGAAAAAAATACTATTTTAGATAACTTAGTTAAGGTACAAGACCAGTACAGCTGAGCTAAAAAAAAAAAATATACTTAGCTATCTTAACATAGTCCCTGTTGCTACTGGATAGTGAAGAAAACCAACTTACCTTCCTTAGCCATCTTCTCAGAATGATTTGCTGTCAAGAAAGGTGGTATTACTAAAACTGGACAGTAGGGGTTTGAAGCATATAAAACCAGACAGTGGAACAATAAAAAAAAAACACACATGGGAGAAGCTGTGCTCTCCTATAGAAGTTCTCATGGTCTAGCCATTGATATGAAGTTAAAGCTTGAACATGCTAGAGATCTGTCATATTTGCAGCCAGCTCCATAGCCTGTGGTACTGGTAAATCACAAGCAAGACACCATAAGATCTGCTTTTCTGAGACTGAAAAATTACTCTTCCATTTTCAAACTTAGTTTATATCTGCAGTTCTGCCTAACCTACTTTCTTTTTCTCTTCTTCTCGTTACAATCGTACAAAAATGCATGCAGGTGTTTCCACTAGAGAAGATAGGATGAATTGACTCAATAAATGTGATCACAGTCTTACCTAGCATTCAAGAACTGCTTGCTGGAACAGTGGTTTCACTGGACCAACCCTTTGATTTGTCTGCCTTTCTTGCACTCTTGATGTACAGCCCTCCAGGTGATCCTCGTTGATCTAACTGTACGTTTTTGTGTATTGCTAACATAGTGATAGAAGCAGTGATCAGGAGGGGCTGGTCCTGGGACTTGGAGAATCTATTCTATCTCTTTTTTTATGTGTATGAATGCACCATGAATTTTGTATTTCCTCTTCAAACACTGAGGAGATGACATTAATTACGGAGGGAGGAAAGGTAACATGAAACAAGAGGTATTTTGCCGTAGGTGACTTCAAGTATGTAGTTTGACTGCAACATTCAAAAAATAATCCCATTTATTGTTCCATGCTTTGATAAAACCTGAGTACTGCTAAATTATTTAACTTTCTTTTGGGTATAGTATGAGCATATAGGTGAATACTGAGGTGTAGAAATGCAATAGTAGAAAAAAAAAAAAAAAAAACAACTGGGACAATCCCTCCAAACCATGCTGTTTCTTTTTAGAAGATAGAATGGTAAAAGTGAGACAGTCTGACTCATTACTAGATAATATAAATAATGAAACACGCACTTTTTCAGATCACTTTTGTCATGCAGTGGGCTGATGAGGGTGACCTCTGCCCAGTTTGTGATGTCTCTGACAAGGAGATGAACTCTCACATCATCGTGGGATGGAGGCACAGCTAAGTTTAGCAGTGAATCCTTTGATGAATTGGGAAAATGGGGAGAGGGAAAGATCAAGAAGTCTGCATTTAATTCCTTTAGGCCTTTATGTTGAGTAGTGATTCTTACCAGGGTCACAGGGAAGGGACTAGTGAGTGGCTTGCTTTTATGGGGACAAGCTAGAAAAGATGCTGTCTGCATCCTGTGGAATGAATTTAGCAGAGGGTCTTATGCAAGGTGACATGGAAATTATGTTTGCATTTTTAGTTCCTGAGTGTGGCTGGTTGTCGTGAAACTCACCATGACAGTTTCTTACCACCAGGCAGCAGATTCTTCCTGTTACCTCCTTGGTGTGGGACAGATGCTAGCCGGTTAGGTCTCCTTCTCTACTGTTTCCGAGCTATTTCAAGCGACAGATGCCAGAGCTGGCTCGGTTTCAGCTTGAGCATTTCTGTCATAGCCCTGCCTTGAGCCCAAATTCTGACCTTTACTATATGAAATAAAGTATTTATGAACAAGCAGTGGCTTGATCCAGAGCAGGCTTAGAGCAAATGTCAAGTGTCAAGTCAGTCTCCTGCCTCCTTATACCACCTGCATTAGGAACCTGGATTAGACCCTAGACTACAGTACTGTCTGCCTTAGGCTTTATGGGTCTGGAGAGACATAACTTATTAACAAAGAGTTATTAAATTTTTATCAGTTTTATAACGCAATGTAAATGCCTTCTATGAATCTACCTTGTATTCATTATCATTTAAAACGTTAATTAAGTCAAAGTTGCATTTAATTTAGTTCTAAATGTGCCTTTGGGAGGAAGCTTTTAAAAACAGCTGCAGGATGAGAAGTTCATTGATGCTGGGAAGTTGTTAGTACCACTTTTCAGGATAGGTCCCTCAGATTGATTGCCATTTTGAGTCTTTGCTAATTTGCGTGGATGTTATTGGGCAAGGTCTCAAATTAATATTGAACCAACCAGAGCAGAAAACTATCAGCTCATGCTAATCACAGAGACACTTTGAGATGTAATTCTTTTTCTTTTTAAATTATGTCAAAACAAAAAATTTTGATTTTTTATTTTTACCTCTTGTGTTAAAAGACAGTGTGTGTGGTGTGGGTTTTTTCCGTTTTATATCCTTATTGTTTGTATCCTATTATAATTCAAGGAAAAACATGTTCGTTAACTTGGAATATTGTCCTTCAGGTTCATAGAAAAAGAAATCTTCTGGCCTAGGTCTTCTACATTTCAGTTTCAACATATAAGGTGGAATGGAGTTTAGTATAAAAAAAGCCTAGAATAAAAACTCTTGCATAGTGTATGGTAGTGTTTTTCCTTTTGATACATTTTGATGTAAAACCAGGAGAAAGCAGGAAAAAAATCAAATACAGTAGTTCTATCACCTGATTATTCCATTGAGATCCCTAGCATATTTAATATATACAAAGCTTTATTCAGGTAAGGAGTCACATTAGCTATTGTGTGACCACTAATGTACATATTATGTGATTCATACTTCTAGAACTGAAAACAGGGGTAACCAGTGTATTTCTTACATAAGCTAGGAGAATCCATTGAAATAACAGCAGAAATCTCCAGTTTTATCAAGGTCAGAGTAGGTGCAGCAGAATGGTTCAACCTCTAGTCCGGAAGCCAAAAGTAACTTGCAAGACAATTTTTTCTGGGGCTTTACTGAGGACCCAGAACCTTCCCAAGAATTTGTATATGCCAGGATGCATAACCTCATGATTTTTTTATGTTCTGCGTGAAAAGAGGAGATTGTTGTCACATAACTCCGTATGTGGCCCTTGAAGTGCCACAAAAAAAGCACCCATACTGTATCAGTGCTTTGATGGGGTTTACAGTAGACAGGAGGGGGTCGAATGGAACATATCATAGATATATTTATTTCAGAATATAAGTTTTTAACTGTGCTGATAATGTATTTTAAAATAGGTTAAAGTTCAGTCATAATTTTACTGTTTGAGACTATTCACCAGCTTCTGTTAGCATTCTTTTTTTTATAATGCAATGATAAATCTTTCCTTGTGATATTTTATATATTGCTGAATGCTGTAATACTGTGATTCAGTTATTATCCAAGATTTTCTGAAACATAATGTGTGCTACCCACACATGCTTCACTGATACTGATCAGATCTTGTTAGCACAGTACGATTATTCTGAAGAGTGGAAAAAGGCATTATTACTGTGTAAGATATGGCTGGCATTATCTGGTTAAACACTCCTATGTACATTTTAGTTTGACTGGAAATTCTACCTAGGCAAATGTGAAACAAAAATGTCAGAAGGCAAAAATCCCAGTCTTGAGTGTGCCACTGGCTTACTACATGATTATAATCTGAAAATAGACTATAGACTGAAAATATTGTATTCTCTATATATTACATTTTGTGCTAAGAAGTGCTTTACATTTTGAAGTCCTGAATATAAGCCTGATTGTCCTTTTGACATACTTATTCCCCTGAAGAGGCCAATTTTCACATCTTCTGATCTTTGCTGAAGAAGGACATAGATACACAGCAAGGAGGAGAGGAAAGGGAAATGGGGTACATGACAGAAAGGAGTGGCAAAATTACCATTACTTCCTTGCTGCTTAGGGACATTTTGAAAGGGGATACTATCTGAAAGGGCAGGGATAACTTCTATTTATCTGCGTCAGCAGAGAAGAATCTCTTATGCCATATTTTAAAAATCATCTTCGGTTTTTAGCTGCTTCTGAACTTTAATTGGAATGCAGACCTTGTTTACTGCTGAAGGAAATCCAAAAAATCATTATAGCATCTTTGATCTTTGTCATGCAATTTCCTTTCTTCATTCTAGCATAAAAGATTTTGCTTGCACTAAGCATGTTGCTTTCTTCATTCCCATGTTTCTGATGTTATCTTCACTCTCTAACTCAGTGATGTTATGTGTTCTCTGATAAGGCATGTCTGACAATATGGAGAGAAATTTTACATCACCATATGCTGTGGAGGAAGAATGGCAAAATGAAATGAAGGCTCTGTTTTTGAGCAAACTCTTGCCAGAATGAGGTAGCATCACATGAGGTGTGCCATCTAGCAATGGAGATGGTTTATTCTAAAATTAGACCTTCTTCTGTAGTACTTACATGATCTTTTATGGGATATACTGCTTGGACATTTAGTAAAAATAGCAGTCGTGACTTATGGAAAAGAATTTACAGGTCAAGATAAATACTTGCCTAGCTAGTCTATCAGCTGATAGAATCAAGATTCTAGAAAATAATACAATCAGTTGCAAGTTTTGAGCCTAATGTAGAGATGATGCTTATTTCTGTTGCATGAGTCATGCATTAAAATCCATAGTTGCAAACTGACAGCATATTTCAGTAGCAGACATTTGTCCAGTGATAATTTTTCTTTTGTTCACGCTTTACGTCTATTAGAATTATTCTTGATCTACTGAAACATGCAAGGACTGCCAGGTTCTCTGTGATCAGTCAATCACAAGATGGGTGGCAGCAAAGTGATACAGCATTTATTTAGAATTGAAGGGTGTGAAAATGAATATAATTCATATGATGAGACAGCAGAAGGGTAAGAAGAAGTGAGATACACCACTGAAGAGAACAGGATCTACTTTTCTGGCTTCTGCTACAAATTTTCCCTTACAACATATGGGACCTGTTTACCAGATTTTCAGATGACATGCAAATATTTCTCACCAATAAGGGACTTAGACTCCTAGCCATTCTTGTATTTTGTCTTGGTTTTTTACATAAAAAACTACTTTTTCACTTGGTTCTGAATAAAACCTATAAGCTTTCCAATGTCAAGGCAAGCAAAAAATGAGCAAAATATATTTTACTAACTCTTGGATTGTAAGAACTGCTTTTGATATTCCACAGAAAAATATATGTCCTGTTATGTGAGGTTACACATTTTCAGAGTGCTACTCAAATTAAATTTTAATTGTCAACAAATGATGTGTTTTTTTTAAACTGAGATATGAAAGTATTTTTTGTTTAATTTTATAAAAAAAAAATCTGCTGAAAATTAAATCAGTTTTCATTTGCTAAAGACCTCAATTTTTCAATAGGTCTTAAAAGATGAATTTTTTTTCACCAAAACTTTTTATTTGCTTTAAAAGAGTCATTCAAGGAAAAATGAATATATATATATATCTATATACACGTATATAAAGCATTGTATGTATTCATTGTATGTATTTTGTTTATTTATATTTAACAGTCTCACTGCCCTGAGTAACAAGATAGAACTTCTTGATTTCTTCACTGAGACAAAGGAGAAAAGATGAGGGACCATTAGAGTTGGGACAGATGTCAGTCTCTAAACAGTTTCTGTAATGGTAATTACAATACAAATATTGCAGGGACTGGAGTCAGTAAAGTGATCCGAGCTATCTGACAGGATTCTTCCGTACAAGGAGTCTAACATACAGGCATCTTACACTTTGGAGAGTTACATGACTCAGCAGAAGCCTTTGGTTATGTTTGGAAGAGAAGTAGATGAAAATACAGTTTGCAGGGTCAGGGAAGATTTAAGCCAAGAATCTGATCACATAGTGTAGATTTGTCTGATATTACATCAGTCTGAAATTCTTTTACCCATTGATACCAGATCATTCCACTTGTTGCTTTATGTAATATTAATTCTGCGCCATATCTGCACGTCAGTATGTCATTATCGTATAATTCTGACATTCTTAGAATTCCCTATACCCAAATTTGCCTCTTTCAAATATGGGATTATTTTAATTTTTGTTTCAGATTTCTCCTGTTACCACCATCACATATAATTTTTTTTTATTATAGGGTGGTCTGTGGAATACTTTCTATATTTCTGTCTTTTCTGAATAATCACTGAAGGTACTATCTCCTACTTGAATGAAAATGGATACTCTGGTTTTTGATTCATGATTTCTAGTGTTAGTATGTCTAGTAGCTCATCAGACTTTAAAGGTCTTTTTGATTGGCTGATTGAATCTTTGAATGCTGCAGCTCATTCATTTATAGTTTTACTGGTGCCTCTCCTGCTAAATAGGTGGTGAAACTCTTGATTTGCATTTAAAATTGTAGCTTGAAGGAATGCAAGAATCGTATCTTTAGGCTCATATATTCAGGCTCAATACTCAAGTCCCACATACTCCTCAGGAAATATCCTCAAATTGAACCTTTGGTTCTGCAGATTTCCTCAGCAGTATCCTTGAGTTCTGCCCATAAGGAATATAAAATATGTCAAAATATGCATTTGGTTTTAATCTGCCTTTAGCATATGAGTCTTTTGTCTGCCCTCCTCTTTCTTCTCAAGCAGGACAAAATAAAACCCTCAGAGGCAGAGCTCCAAGCAATTCGCTTTTGGAAGATGACTTTCTTGACAGCTGTCAGTGTCCCCTGAGCATTGGATTTCTGGATGCTTTCAGTATCTGACTCTCAAAACATCTGGCAGAAACTGTATTTCCAAATATATTGGCATCTTGTGGCATTTGTGGTTGATATAGTTACTTTCAGGGTAGTAACTGACCTGTAAATCTTATGAAATTTTATACATACATTTTTTCTTTGTTGGAAAGGGTTCCTCACCTCCAGGTGATTGTGGACTTTATTCTGAAATTGGTGTGATAATATAACAGAAATGCTGGCAGTTCAGTGGTTTTCTGCAGAAGTGTCTTTCCTTTTTTTTTCCTCTTTCTTATATCTGTCTTTCCTCCTTATCATGCTACCTTCTTTGAAAAGGGACATCACCTGTATTTAATTTTATACTCATAGAGTATAAGAGATTTCTATGATATAACACCGAGCACACCAAGTATTCTGCAGGACAAAGCTAAGTAAGTTGAGCAGCTAATTCAACACTTTCAAAAATTCTCCATTGCCTTTTTTCCTGTCCTCTGTTTCATTGCACTGGGTGCTAACAGTGAGGGTGCTGCTGCTGGGTTACCTTCTCTTTTTCTAGTAATGTCCATAGTCTCATCAGGGTTTGGTTAATGAAACCAGAAGTACTTAGCCTGATGCAGTTATGTTTGATTAAGTGTTCTTTCTAAAGCTGTTCCTCGTCATGGGCTGTGATCTTCCTGATCCTTGTCATGA
>NW_020955264.1:130386-214820 GCF_003031625.1 Empidonax traillii
CTAACAGTGAGGGTGCTGCTGCTGGGTTACCTTCTCTTTTTCTAGTAATGTCCATAGTCTCATCAGGGTTTGGTTAATGAAACCAGAAGTACTTAGCCTGATGCAGTTATGTTTGATTAAGTGTTCTTTCTAAAGCTGTTCCTCGTCATGGGCTGTGATCTTCCTGATCCTTGTCATGAGCTAAATTAGGTTGGCATCTCTCTGTGGCTTTAGTAACAAAGTGAAAACTAAAAGGACAAAACATACATAATTTTATTTTTTTTTAAAGAAGATGGATATCAATTTACTTTGGTAGATTCAGTATTATTTTCTTTCTTTCCCCATTGATAGCCTGTGTATTTTATACCGTTACAGTTTGTCTCACAAGAAGTGAATGTGAGATGTCATGCTTTCCCCTCTTACAGTAGTTCAACCCTAACTCCTGCAGAAATTTCAGAGTTACCAGTACAGTATTTTCATAGTAATAGAGAAATTATCAGAGGGAATTTGTAATGGACAATTTTTTTTTTTTTATATGGAGATATTTTGATCCTGTTTAGGTTGTATTTGAAAAACAGGATCCTTGCTATATACATCTGTCCTTTTGAGTATTCTTTCCATTAGAGACCAAAATCATGTTGTAAGAAACATTGTTATTAATTATCTCCTATGAAATTTTTAGTTTATGCTTTATTTTCCATTTCTGTGAAATTTCTAGCCCTTGCTTCCTCATAGGAATTGATTTCAGCCAAACTACTGTAAACTTTGAAAGAGATGGGAGTATTAATTTTTTGTGGATTCTTTTGCAGATACAGTAGACATCACATTTTCCCCCATTTTTTTTTTTTTTAGTTTTTATTGTGTTGTTTTACTTTCCTTGTTTTGCCAGTGTTTATGTAGAAATTATGTACTACACTTCCCTGAATTTTCATAACAATTAATTATATTCCATCTCTATTTTTGCTATTGCTATTTTTGCTATTGTTTTATAGATTTAATCTTAGTTATTTATATCTTGTGTTGGTTTTATATTAATATATTTAACAGGTGTTATTGGGTTTTTTGATGTATTTGTTCAGAGCAAGAAGAAAGCTTTACAAGAATGAATTACATTGTAGAACTCATCAAAGTAGGGAGCACTTAGAAAAAAATATACTCATTTCTTAGTGTCATGAAGAGTATTTAACTGTATATCTGTAAGTGATAAAACCAGCATATGTAATAATAGGCTTTTTAATACCACAGGTTCAACCTATTTGATTAATTTGAATGCTTACCCTGTGACTTACAGTAGTTTGCACAGAATAATTTCTGTGTCAACAGTTAACATTCCCTGCTTTTATGAAAGCCATACTTCAGCTAATAGAGTATTGTTAAACTGCAACCAATGTGCTAAAAATGTCCTCCTTTAATAACATTTCTATGTATAAGAGCAGCTGAGAAATACTGCTCTATATTCATGCATAGATTTGAAGACAGAAAAACAGCAATGGGGCTTGAAACTCGCTGTAACCAGCAGGTGGTGGTGCTGGATTAGAAATCAGTAATGACTGAAAAGCCAGCAAGAACTTCACTGTATTGCTTTGTTGAGGAAACAATTTAATTTAAAAAAAAATCAGATGGTCCATTTTAGTTGTATAGATTTTTTTGCATAAAGGTACGTACAGTGTAAGTACTTGTATCTAGAACTGGTGTGTACGTAAATACGCATGGCATTTTATGCTTAGTTTACACATGAAATGGTCTTATGACCTCCCAGGTAACAGTCATACGAAGACTCCAGGAATGTTACACCTGAGCCTGAAAGAGTATTGGGGATCACTGAGTCTTACCCTATTAATGCTTAATAAATGGAAGTTTTTCCACTGATGTGGGTGAAAGATGGATAAGACTAAAGATAAGAAAGCCAGAGTTAAATGTCAGTATTTCAGTTCTTGTTCAGAGACACGGACACTTCTACATCCTTTTTGCAAGGGTGAACACAAGCCAAAAGGGAAAAGAAATTTAATGGCAGCAAAGTTTAAAAAGAAAAAAAATATGAAGAAATCCCCAATTTATCAGTGGCATATTAATCACCTAGTTAAAAAAAGAATAAACAACCCCAGCCATAACCTCTCAATTGTGTTTTCAGAAGTAAGACAACTTACTGGAAGAACTAAAAAACAAACAAACAAACAAAAACCCCCACAAACCCAGCATTTAAGAATACAATGGATTTATAAGAAGTTTAGGAAAATCTTTTCTCAGATGCAGTGCTGGCAGGGACCTAGTACATCTTGTCATGAGCAAGGTAGATTAAAGTTTATTTCAGTTTAAAAATTTAGGATATACGGGTGGGAATTGCACTGAAAATGTATATTGTTAAGATAAATTGGCACTTTTAACTGAAAAACAAAATGATAATTCTAATTAGATTTCTGCAGGATGAAATCTACACTTTCCATTGTTCATAGGAATAGCAAGACCAAGGTGAAATTTGTGGAGTCTGCATGTAACTATTGCTTTCCTGTGCACTGAAATACTCACTCTTCCTGACAGTCTATGCACTAAATACACGATTTCTAATCCCAAGGAGCAGAGCAATCCTGTGCTTACTTTTAACCTTAGTTACTTCTAGTTATTGCATATTTTTCTCTGAATTTAATGGAGCCGAGGGAGTGTAAACAGTGAAGTGATCATAGTCACAATGGTGAGTGGCCTTTCAAATTTTGATATTTTTAATAGTAGCTTATATTTTGTCCACATATAGAACTTCACTGTTTTCAGTGTTTTCAGCAGTGACTGATCAGATTGTAAGTGTGTTTAGTCACAAAGGGGAAACTTCCTTTACTTTGTAAAAAGCGGAGGGATTCCTTCTATAGTTTAGCAGAACTGTTTAGCCGCAGTCTGCCCTTGCTAGTACTGTAACTTCTTCCTTCATGTCCCTTAACAGTGGCTGTCAAAATCCTCTCTGAGACAACAGGACGAAGGACAATATACTTTGGATATATTTAATATATCTTTCAGTATATCGAAACACGGATAGTCTATGACAATGCACTGAACATTACGATTTATTCTGTGTTGCTACTCTTAAAGACTCTCCCAAAGATGTGCCTTTTGGCTTTACTTGTCATGCCTTGGGGAACTGTCAAAGGATCACTCATAAGCAAATCAGTGTCCTTTAATTGACACTGTATTTTTTTAAGGAAGGGAAATAGAAACAGAGAAATAAAAAGGATGTTGCAGTTATTCAATATTAAAGAGACAGACACGCATGTCCAATTAAAAAAAAAAAAAAAAGGACACAAAACACTGTAATAACAAGTCACTCTTATCATATGAATGTAGTGTGTTTTTATTAATGTATTCGAAATGTATTTTCCAAACAGCAATAGCAACCTTACATTCTTATACTTGCTAAATCTGAGAAAAATTAGAGATTAACAACCATGTTTTCAGATAGTTTGGTCACCTGAATTTTAACAAGAGCTATAAGTAAGGAACTCCATTAAAACAGAATTGGATGCACGTGAGCAACCCAAGGTCTATGGTAAAACTAAATCCCAGTCAAGAGATTCCCATCCTCTACTTGTAGGTCATCAGGTAATCTGTTAAAAAGTTAGCCTGTGGCTTTGAGCAATTCTTTAGTACTTTGCTTCTGCTAGACACAGCAGCTGGAGCTCAAAAATTGAAGCTCACAGCTGCTTGTGACACAGTGGTACACACAGGGTCTGAACAGCTCTTTTCTGACACAGAGGAATAACATTTTGCTGTTGCTTCCCGTCTGTATTCAGAAAAGATTTTTATAATGAAGTAACATAATTTTAAATTTGACTCAGAATATTTACACTTGCCATACGAATGAGACACTTGATGTTTGTCTGGACAACAGACCCCCATCAACAGAGATCTACAATTTAGACACATCTCCATTTCTTCACCCTTTCCTAAAATAAACTTTATCCAAATAGTATTCTGTATAGGTATAACATGTGGGGAAGTCAGTTGGGCAATTAAATGGATGGGGGGAAAAAGTCCACTGATGCTTTGCTTTTTTTCTAACTTTTCATTTGACAGTTTTCCAATAACAACACAATGACTTGAATAAAAGATTACAGAATCATAATTTGAAAAGGCAGTGGAGAATGAGGACTAGAGAAAAACATATGAGGGAATACTAAAATCTGAATCAAAAAAGATGTTTAAGGTTCAATGGACCTATGACTTAGTCTAAATATAAATTGGGATTGAATTAGGAATTAAATAAAGTAGCTTTTTTTTGTACTATGCACACTTGTCAGGGGAAAGAGAAGATGTTTGTTATGTACAAATAGTATCATATTGTCAGTATACTTCTGTATGTGAACAAGAAACCAGATCTATGAAATCTGAAGCCTTTCCTCTCTAAATGGCACAAGCCACTTGTAAAATGCTGTATATACTCTGTATGCATAGGAAAGACTTCCTTCATATATATATACAGCATATTCATGAGTTATGAACAGCTCCTGATCTAAAGCCTGCTGATGTGTGTTTTCTTTGACTTCAGTGGATTTCAGATTAACCACAGTTTGAACAGCCTTAAACCAGTTCTTTGCTTGCTGAAGTCCTGGTAACAGAGAAGTGATAACAACTGATACAGCATTCATAATAGTTATGCTTTTGAATTAAACAGGAAGAACAAAGAAAAAATAATAAATTTCTATGGTAACCTTAGGGAGTTGCTCTACCCCTTAAAATAAATTCAGTTGGTATAAATCCATATCCCAGATGTGTTTTTTTTCACCAAAAGATTCAAGTTAAAAGTTTGCTGGTTTTCAAACTCCTTTGCAGTTTGCCTTTCTTTCTAGGTACACATTACCCTAAAAGATCAGGAACTTAAAGTATATAATGGTTTCACAGAATATCAGAGCAGCTATCTAGAGTACAGAACAGGATCTAGCCTAGCAACATTCCACATTTTCTATTAAAAAATGTCTTTTTTACAGCATTCAGGGAAAAGAAAAGGCGAGGAATATTATTTATTTTGTATATACAAAATTTAAGCACTGGATACCAATAGAAAAAAAAAAAAAAAAGGAAAAAGTAGACCAATGCATTTGTTTTGCAATTTCACGTGCCTTTAGCCAAAAGGTGCAAGAGGAAAAGGTGCTGGGAGGAAAAGAGAAAAAAAAAAAGAAAAGAAAAAAAAAGACGTTTCTTTGGCTGCACTGTTTCAAAGAGAATGTCTCATGTAAGCACCATTCAGTATTTGCAAAATGTTCTGAGATGATGCATTCTTGACATTCTCAGATCTTGATGTTTTCTTATCTGCTTCAGATGGCACACTGCAACTAAAAGCCAGCCTCACCTGCTTTTCTAATGGTACTAGTATGTGGAGATATGCAGCATATTTCTTTTCTCTTTGTATTAAAAACCACAATGAAATGCATTTCCCTAAGTTTGTAATGCGCACAGAAACCCAAACAGCAATCCTGTTTCATTTGAATTACAATTTCAGACATTAAGCAAACACTGCTCTGCAGTTTCTAAAATTAACATTCTTGTATCTCATCAAGCACCATTATATTGCAGTTTCTAGTCAATGATTTCATTACGTCTGTTACCACCAAAAAAATCAAGTAAATTTGTAAACTAAATAGTTCATTGGCATAAAGTGATTTTTAAAAGGGATGAATAATGTTTGGGTTTTTTTCCTAGCAAATAACAAATATTCCGATTAAACTATATTTTAGTACTATGCTAAACTCCAACCCCGACTGATTTGGCACATTTTCTTTTCTGAAACTACCTTTGATAAGAAATGCATTACAAACTCATCAGTTTAGCTTCCTGTTAACAAAGAGACAGCAGCCGTCTGGATTATTCTAGATCCGCAGTGAAACTGCCACACTATGTATACTCAAACTAAAGCTGTGTAAGTTTGACAAGGGGCAGATGAATCCAGGAGTTATTGTGCAGGGGTTTAAGTCTATGCGGCAGCTGACGGTTGAAATAATCATCTATACATCGCTCTGAGCTAGCTGGGGAAAGGTTGAAGCTGTATATTTTCAACATATCTAGCCTAATGGTTAATCTGTTGTCTTGTACAGGGGGTGCTGGGTGGAATCACAGCAATAGCTGACAGTTTGGAGGAATTGCTGTGGGTATTTTCAGTTGCCTGATTCACAAAGGGGTAGGTAGCAAAGTCTAAACAGGCTTGTCATTGAATGAGGGAAGTCACGCTCACTGTCACTCCCATCGAAAGAACTCTGGTAGCCAAAAGCTCAATCAACATATTGATTATTTGTATTTAATAATACAGGGCTGCAGCTTGTCTTCACCCCCAACCCTATGAAAGCTGAGCCAGATTGCAGAATGGTGACTGCTCCTTTGGAGGTCAGCTGGGAAAATATTTAGGAGAAGGAGAACAGTTAAGTTAGGGGAAGAAATAAAATATTTCTTCAAACCAAGATAGTTTAACTGTTAGAAACATTCTCTGTACTTCTAGTGCTGGATCTGGCATATCTGCAAAGTGACATGGCATTACTCACTACAGAGATTAAGGGGGTGCAGTATGAATTAGACTGAAACAAAAATGAAGTATCTGCAAGTGACAGCTCTGGCTGATGGCTGACTATGAAGGAAAACACTGTGCTAGTGTCTGGCGAAAAACAGTGCTGAAAGCCTAGCAGCTGATAGAGATGGGGGAGGAAAGGAGTAGTGGGTATCGGTGGTGGTTGTTTAGAATGTCTGGTTTTGGTCAGGATATTTTTTCTCCTTTAAAACACATTTTCATCTTCCCTTCCAGGCAAATCATGCTGAAGCCAGTTTCAGCCATTTTGTTGAAAGCACTGTACTGGTATTCTGCCTTGTTACATTTAAATTAAAGCTCAGCCCAGTTTTAAGTTACGGCAAGTGTATGCTCACAAGGAATAAATAGAGATTGCCATAGGCATTAGATTAACTACATTGGTTGTTTTAAAAATGTTCAGGGAGTTGCAGATTGCAATTCAAATTATCTTCATTATAATAAATAAAATGTATAGAGATAGAAACAGGCATGATTCCCTAATGCAGTCTGTAGACAAGTGTATATTCATTGAGCTTGAAAGGGAGTTCCTGAGGGTGGGGGTAAGGAATAGGAATATCAAAATACCTTTACAATTGCATTAATATCTCACATCTTATACACATTATTTTTTGTCTCTCGAATGGTGACAGGTTTCTTAGGAAAGTTCTATATAGCATTTACTAAAAGTAGGTAGTGTTCACCCAGGGTGCAATTAGAAAATACCACAGAAAATTGAATGTCTTACCCTTACTCTACTCTAATCCTGTTCATTACTGTTTACCATTCTTAAAGAGCAGTTGAAAATTTGGTCTCAAAATGACCAGTGTCTCTATTCTTAAGTACACTAATAGTACCTTATGGATACATGGCAAGTATCCTGAATAGTTCTAAGACATTTTGGTGGAATAAACAATGCAGGCTGCACACTCGTCCTGTGATCATTTGCATTGAAAATAAAGTCATATGTTGTATTGCATAAAAAAAAATTAATATAACTATGAGTGGAAGAAGAGTTCTCTTTCAGTAGACTCACTGGTGCTAAACTCATCATATACTTGGAAGAGAACCCTTGTGGACTTGGAGGCTGTGGTTTAACATTGCACAATGGTACAACAAATTACCCCAATCCAGACAGTTTGATTGCCAAACCTAGTGAGGCAGTGACAATATGTAAGGATGTATTTAGTTCCATATAATTAACAGCAATCTTTGTTTCCCAAATATGTTTTCTATGGAAATCAGCCCACATAGTGGTGCAAGAACCCAGTCAGAGTTTAAAGAAATTATTAATAAAAATCGATTGCCTTTGCTGAACAACAGGATGCTATTAAAGTGTTTTAGGTTCTGCACATTATAGTATGTATCTGGTGAAGTGACAGTGTTGGCCTGTGTTTCTCACCTAATTGTATGATACTGCATACTCTGAAAGCACTGTGCTCGCACATGTAGTTCACTGTGTATCCTGACATGCCTGTCTTTGTGGCACAGTGTGCATGTACAGCTTGACAGGCTATTTACACTGAGTAACCAGTTTTATTCTTCTGTGGTAAGAAATACATAATTGTAGGAGGAACAGAGAAGGAGATTATTATCTCTACAAAAGATGAGATATTCAGATATTATGCTATAATCCTTGCTTTTCAAGATGGAGTAAAAAGACATGAGCCATAAACTCTTGGAATAAGGAAGAAACTTGTCCCATGTACAAGATATTTCATACTTATCCACTATGGGGCTTCTTCAACTTTCATCTGAAGTGGCTGAGCTCTTTTCAGAGGCAAGAAGCTAGAAGTCATGGAATGAAATCATTAGTTAGAACTTTTAAATATGGAATAATTTGACCGAGCAAAAAAAGGCATCTTGTTATACCCATGCTCAGAGTTTTGAATTTAAGTAATAGTACCTGTCCACACTTTTGGAAATAAGGCGAAGTAGGTTATATTTTAAGCAGCTTAGTCTGCCTTCATGCTGAACAAGATCATGTGGGACTATTAAATATGATGCCAAACTCCAGATATGAAGCCATTACCAAAAGACAAGTATTTTTGTTCTGACTCATTCTGTGACACTACAAGCAGAAAATCTTGGAAATCTTGCTTATGTCTGCATTGAATATTCCATAAGATGTACATTTTTATGGAAAGTTCTTGCTTAATAGTGAGGTCTGGTATCTGAAACCATCACTTAGTGAACTCCAGAAGAGGCTGTAAGAAGATTATGGTGTTTCTGAAACAACTTGATTGGAGGGTGGATAAGCTTAATAGGTTTTGGTCTTCTTCCATTTTATGTGAAGATACTTTGATGCAGGAATGTAGATTTTTGAAGATTATTGCCAGTATTACTATCTATACTTTAAAAATATAACCAAATTGGTGCATATCTTCAAATACATGCTTGACCAGTGACTTGTGTAGGGAGATAAGTCTCTGCAGATATATTTTATCATCAGAGAATTGTTTCACCAGAGGAATATAAAAAATAGAAGTAGAAAATTTGACAAAACCCAAGAAAATCTAAGGTAAAATCAGTAATTTTCAAGTAGTATATCCATTATTATTCACAGTGTTTTTTGTGGTAATTTTCCTAACCTATGCTCCTAATATATTCTCTCCTCTGATGATTTAAAATATATATGAACTCTGATGAGTATGCATTATTGTTATTATAATTTAAATGTTACTGCTATTAGTAAAAAGCAGAGTAACATCGTGAATCAGATTCTAGTTCTTTTCTCACTGATTTTTCTATCTACCTCAGTCAGAGTAGTAGCAAGCTATTAATTCAGAGGTCACTGAATTAGAATGGATGCTTTATCACTAACCAGTTGAACCTTGTTAAAAAGTACCCTCAGATGACTCTTGTAATTCCCATAGACCCACTTTTTTTGTGAGAGAGACAGATTTTGTGCTTGAAGAAAAATGGCGAGCATGGGGATGCTATTTACTTGTCTTTCACGTTACCAGATGGTGTTCCTACCTGGTGGTAAACTAGACAAAGATTCCAAAAAACATGCTGACCTCCTCAATTGCTTTGGAGCCACTGACTGCTCAGTATTGTCCATACAATCTTTAAGGTGATTGACACATATCGAAATAATGCTGCAAGTTTATCAGTCCACCAAATGCTCCCTATCTAATGTCCTTACTTCATAGTACATAACCAAATATAAGATCTTAGTGGCTCAATAATATACCTCTTCTCTACAGTATACTCATTCAGAATGAAACAAGCATTCAAAGAAGATCTTCATTGCATATTTTTAGCAGAAAAACATTATTTTTACGGTTTTTAACAGATAGTACTTTTTATTGAGGGGGAGGGTTATGTGTTTAATTAGCTTTGATATATTAGCAATGGAAGACTAAGAATCACAGATAACTCCACATTTAGGAAATCAAATTGCTTAACTTCCTTTACAGAGGTGGTATGTATGACCTTCTGAAATTTACAATATGCAGCAATGCTGAATATCCAACTTTTTTAATGTTGATACCTAAACACCAGTTTAATTCCATAAGTATGCCTGCACAATTTTGAAATGTTGATCTTATGTTTTCTATTCTTCCTTATTTATTTTAATAGCATCAGAGTGCTCTACCTCCCCTGTCATTTTCAGTAGTTTCAAAGAAATAAACATCCTCCACAGCTAGTAAATCTCAAAGCCTTTATCAACATGTGGGAAATAAGTGTTGCCTCAGACATACTTACTCTAGGATGAGATTATTGCTTAAAGGTGATAATATTGTAGAATAATCCTTTTATAAGTATTCTTTCATAAAAAGACATTTTTAGAAAATAAAAAAAAAAGCAACCTTAAGAAAGCTGCAGGTATAAAACTCTATTTCTGCTTTTAGAACTGCTACTTTAGGCTTTAAAGTCTGTATTTCCATGCACGATCAAAATTGATTCATGCCTGTGGTTTGGAATAATTTTTAATACAAGGAAATTAATTTAAATTTTTTCTTATTATTTAGAAGTAAAGAATGCAGCTAGATCAAGTTACCCAAAATGTTCATATCAATTCAAGAATGCAACTACTAATGCATTGGTTGATGCCAAGTCCACTGAAGGAATCCCGGAACCTGTTCCACTTGTTAATAACCGTAAAGGGAGCCTCTTCCTACCCAACAACCCCTCGCTGCTGCACCTTAACTTACTGAGTTCTGTTGAACAAGGAAAATCTACATACTGTAGATTGCAAAGGGCACTCAGCTTACCTGTAAAATACCGCTGCCACTCCCAAAAGCCTGGGTTGAACCAAGATCTCCGTAGGTAGCCCAGTAGTTGGATGCATAAGGCAATACAGATCGGTTTGTGCATGGTTTTGCAGTCTGTTTTCAATGTGACTATGACATTACTAATGCTCTGTTAAGTGCTTACAGATGTGGGTTTCTCCAGATGTGGTGATTAATAAGTTAATTGAGATAGCTAGTCAACTAATGTTTCTGGGTGGTTTGTGCTTTACCTTTCAAAGGATTTATTTGCTCTGAAGCATTTAAATGCTAGGCAGAATTAATTTACTGGGTATTCCAGCTAATGTGATGTTCAATAACATAAATATTATTTCAAATTTCAGCATTTTTTTGGGCTTTAAAAAGGTGTCTGTAAACTGTTCTTCTAGTGATCTGGGTGAGGCAGTGAAGGGGACAGTTTTATTTTATAAGTAGTAAGAAAATAACAATGAAAAAAAGGTATGAACTGGTCCACTGTTTTGAAAGACATTCCCTTTTGCTTTAAAAATGAAATGAGGAAAGAAGTTAAGTAATATGCTGTTACAGACGTTCAACTCTACATTAAGGCTGTTAAAATCACCAGCACATCTTAAACCAATCCATGGAATATTGTCTGGAGGTTATGTCACTGAAGTAATGAACACTCTTTACTCAAAAATAAGCAAACATGTTTAAACATCAGTGTAACTTTAAATTAAAATCCAGCACAAACTGGAGCATCTGAAGACTCATTAGAATTGCCTGACATTTTTCTAGCACTGAGTCTTCCTGAACTGCAAAACTGTTATTAGAGCAAGTGAACTGTGGGTTGATACAACAGTACATTAAGTGTTGTAATTAGGGATGTATAAACAAGCTCTTGAATTTTGTTAGAACTGAGAGGCTGGATTGAGTTCCAGATCTATGAAATTCTGTGTCCAATTCTTAAACATGTTTGCAATTTTCATGAAAGCTGGTAAAGAAAGTCTGCATAATATAATATGACTGTATTTAATATAAATCCTGTAGCATAAAGACGTGAGAAATAGTAAAAAATGGGGACTCATTAACAAAAGCAAGCATACAGTATCAGAGTTGAGTAGTCATATACCACAACCCATTACTCAAATATGGTTGCCTTTCATAAGAACAACAAATTCAAGACTCCATTTTAAATTAATGCAGACACAAGAACCATGAAACTAAAATTATGTTTAATTACTTTGCTAAATTTTTTCTAGATCTATTTCTTTAAATATGCAGAAAAGTGATAAGAGTATTGAAGGATAATAAATATATTTTATATCCTACTTACTACTAAGAAACCACTTGTGAGTTATCATTTCAAAATTTTTGGGAACCAAGCCATAGGTAATGGTGTCCATTATATACTATTCACATATTTCAGCTTCATGGATTCCCTTCCTTCATTCTTATGGAGCTGTGTTTCTAAAATACAGAAGCCCTCTGCACAGAGAATTCATCGAAAAGCAAGATCTTTTTTTTTTATGAGATATGATAAAGATAGATCTCCTTGCATTGCTACAATGAGAATGTCTGGCGTCCTTGCTTGTGCAAGGCATTGCTTTAGCAACAAATTGAGATTCCTCAGAAGGCTTTGCTAACAGGTGTTAACTAGTGAGCCACATTAACTTTGGACTTTCCAGGCAATTGCTGACAGTGACCTAGTTTGAATATGACAAGCACATATCCAAAAAAGGAACTTGCTTATTGCAGATGCAATAACAAAGTGCAGACTTCTAGAAATGTACTTATTAGGTAGCTGAAAACTTGCAAAAGTACTCTATTTTAATACTGTTTTCTCTTGTTCATAGAAATTCTTTCAATAATATCTACAGTTGTGTTATTTTAATGTAAGATTTTGCACATGGTCTTGATGTCTATGGATCTTCCTTAGACTGTTAAAATAGTATAAAAATACCCTTGCGGTGGCGTCTTGCATCTCTTGGCAAACATTCTGTAAGTCCACGGTAGCAGATTAAAATAAGTAAAATTTAGAATCTTTACTACCAAGAGAGCAAAACAGGTAATTTGTTAGATTCTAGAAGGAACACTTTGCATGGTTCTTGTTCCTTTGATCTTGTAAGTGGTGGATTCATCAGATTAGAATTGAATATTTATATCTGATAAAGAACAAGAAAGCACAGTGTACATTTTGAAACCTATTGTCTGTGTGGAATAGCATATGAATTACTTTTTTTTTTTTTTTTTTTTTAAGGAAGTTTAAAACAAGATTAGGCCATTTCCAAGAGTGTTTTGCAGAGCATGTTCTGAAAAAGCACCAACGCTTGCACCTTTTTTCAATCAGAAATACAAAGATATGAGCCATAAAATGATTCTGTGCATATTCACTTCATGGTACACATAGCTAAATACTGAAGTGCTCTTGTTTAATATGAACAAACTGTCCCAGAAATAAAATTTCAATTTGTATATTTTTGGGAATTTTCTATGGGCTTAGTTATCTCTCAGCCGAACAAAGAATGGCACTTGACTAATCATCAATAAGCATTTACACTAAAGGACTCTAATCTGGAAAAAAAAAGTCAAATGAGAAGAAAATGGCTTTATCTTTGGGGATGCTGCCCTAGAAGAGGAAAAAGTTAAGTTAGTGAATAAATCATTATTAGACAGTCCTTGTTCTAATCTAAATATTATTTCTTATACCACTCTTTGGGGCATTTATTTTGGGATTAGCTTTGTTTCGTTGAATTTTTTCTGTATTCCCTTTGCAATGCTTTCTTTGTTGTGAATCCCTTGTGCTTGGTGATACCAGGTCATATAAAGTGAGAGCACATCTGTCTTTTCAGGGTCCAATTTTTTGGTCTTGACCAAGGCAAAATGAAGTTCCATAACAGGCTTGGGCAAACAGACAGACATGGCAGGCTAGAAGGCAGTCTGTAGTAAATTGTGTCAGAAGAGGGCTATAGCAGAAGGCTGTTGCTTTACTTTTTCCAAGATAAGTCTAAGGCAGGTGACGGATAACCAGGTTTTGTTGTTTTTCCTATGTAGCTAGTTGCAAATAGTATTTTTTCTCAGCCTCCACTTGTGCACTGCTAATGTGTACTAAGCTCTTTTAATATAGATACTACTACTACTAATGTCTTCCCTTTTAGCTTTAAAGTAACATCTTCCTAGGCATCAGTTATCTTGTAGTATATTTTTCAGTTAATATTAGAAAAATAAAAAAGTTTCTTTTTCCTTCTTTATATTGGAATAGATCAACATTAGTGTGACTTTGAGAAAGCAGGTATAATGACAGCACATGTAAAGTTTACATGCAGATTATCAAGTGCAGTTATAATCCTGAAATAACAAAGATGTTGGTTAATTCTTATAGATGAGTTCTTAGGAAACTGCACTTACATAAGCAATACATATTGTGACGTAAGTTATGCAAGAGTAGTTTATGACTGGCAAAGTGTATATGATTTTAATGCTAGAAATTGATCTGTCATTGAAAATGCACCTCATCATCATTAAAAGATTGCATAACACATGCATCCTCTGTTATACAGGTATTGTCTCCCCACTTCCATTCAACCTCATTCTGTTCACTCCTGTTAAAACTCCCTTTTGTGAGAAGGGTAGAGCGATGAGGTCTGACTTGTGCTGGAGATTTGTGCACAATGGCAGGCTGCATTCACATTCCCGACGAACTGAATCATTGAACATCAAGGCATTGAATATTTTACATCTCTTCATGAAGACTCTGTTGTTTGGCATGTGAGGAGCAAGAACCAACTGGTGTCTAGTTCATTAGCAAAAGCAGGCTGGCAGCTGTTATGTTGATATTGCAAATAGTACTTTATCTGTCTGGAAATATAGCAGAGCACTAATTCTATTTTTCTGTAGCACAGATTAACTGATAATAACTCTAAAAATAACCCGAATGTGGTTCCCCCCCCTTTGTTTTTGAAGTATGAAACCAATTTGAACACCTGTGTTCAAAACCCTGATATTCTTCCCTGCTTCTATTTCAAACCAATCTCTTCGACTAACATGTATTTGATTTTTATTATTGTTGGGCCTATGTTAGCCTTGAAGTATCAGTGCGTGAATGGACATAGATTGTGTGTTCTTTGCTACTTCAGTTGTATTTCACATTGCACTTAGAGCAGTACTTAATCTCATAAGTTCCTTATATTTCCAGTTGAAGATGAGCAGCCGTCGACACTATCACCCAAAAAAAAGCAGCGAAACGGAGGCATGAGAAATTCACCCAACTCCTCACCCAAGCTGATGAGGTAAGACTGTAAGAAACCCATATCTTCATCTGCTTTCTTCCTTCCTTCCACTTCTCCTCCCCCCACATCAAAAATAAGGGGAGGGGGGGTGAAAAAAAAGATTGTTAGATGGTTTCTGAAAGGCTGAAGTATTTATTCTGTCAGCTTGTCAGCAGTTAATGATAGAGCTGAAAAAAAATTCTGTCATGAAAAACAGTTTGAAAAGCTGTTTGAAAAATACATAGGCTTTAAAGTCTTAGCTGTCACCCTGTCCTGTCCATGTGTAGTTCTTAAACAGCAGTGGCACTAATGATAGCACTAACCAATCAGGGGAACTCATGTGGTTAGTTTGCCTCAGGCAATTCTCTTTTTGTTGGATTCCCTCTGAGTACTGTTTTCTGTACTTAAGGCCATATGTGAGATGTATCATCACAATCAAAAATGAACCTGAATATTACCTTCCTTTTATCCTGTCGATTGAAATCAAATCTCAGTTAATTGATTTAGACTGATAAAAAAGTCTAATAATATATGTACTTGCCAAAGCAAAGTTCAAAACTAACACAGTTTTAGTCAAGCTAAAAGCACATTAATTATGAAGTACAGGGATTTTTAAGAGGGTAGTATATACTCTAAAAGTGGGTGATGAAAACATCATCTTGTTAGTGATATTTTTCCCCTGTTGCTGTGTGTACATTATTTTACAACAGTACTCCTTTGCATAACTAAGTAGTTTCCTTCCACAGGACAAATTACCTCTAAGAGATTTGTTGAAATGAGAACTGCAAAAAGAAATTGGAATCTATTACAATAATATGGCATTTTCATTCTATCTCTCTGTGCTTCACCTTTTACCTGCTCAAGTCAGTCAGAATAGGATCACATTGTAGACACTCAGTTTTCTGCAAGGAAGCTGTTCCTGCTCTGATTTTGCATATCTTAGGCATTCAGGCTAGAACCTCAGTCCATAATTGTATCCATAAATACTGTAGCAGAGATTTTCCATGATGTGTGTGTGTGTATATATATATATATATACAGAAAAATGTAAACTTATTTATACATGTAAACAGATACATGCAATTTGAGATTTATGTGTGTGTATAACTGTGACTGCTCAAGTGAAAAAAAATGCATACAAATATATCGTTCTTTCCATATATAAAATCCCTCAGTACTTTTATTATTGACAATTATTTTGTTCCTTTAATGATTCTGGATAACAGCTAGGCGATATTTTTCTTTGTATTTCAGTTACTAGACTGGGATTTTCTTCGGCCAGTTACAGAAGCATCCATATTTGTTTATTGTTTTTGCAATGTAGGGCGTATTCAAGGACGTAACTTCTACAAGTTGTCCTCATCTCTGTTTAGACTGCAGAACCAAAAGTGAGATTGATTCACAGAAGAAAATGCACCCAGCTGTGGGGTTTTTTTTCCTATTTACCATCTATTTCTGTTAAATGTATCATTAAAAGCTCTCTGCCTTCCTGTTAGCTCAGCCTTGTCCATATGACACTGATTTACATGCTTGTTTACAGTTTATGAGGAAGAATAAAATGAGCATACTGGCAAACTTCTCATTTTTATGGTGCCAGTTGTCATGCTAGCATCGTTTTCAATTTACTTACCTTTGGACAGTCCTCTTATCTTAATAGTTTTAACTGCTTAAAATTTAAATATGTGGGAGATCCCCCCCTCACCTTCCCCCAAACCCTAATTTTGGGGAAGTAGAAGTAAAAAGAAAGAGAGGGGGAGAGAGAGAGAGAGAGAGAAAGAGCTGAAGCATTTGGAGCTGAACACTGTCCCTGTTTGCTATGTAAAGTATGCCTCATTTCTTTGATCTTGAGTAATAATAATTCTGGGGAGTTATACTGTTTTCATATGCTTCAAAGCTGTGTCAAAGTTTTGCTGCTTAAGGGTACTTCTTTATTCTATTGGCTCTTGGGTACTGAGATGACAGGTCCTCTGTACTAGGTGCAGGCTTTTTCAAGTCATAGCCTTCAGCAAAACATCAAATTACCAAATACAGGGTAACATACTTCTACACAAATGCCTTTCCTGTAGATATATTATACCATATATATTAAATACTTTAGTGTTACACGGTACATTTTATGTGCAATAGAAAGTGATGGTTTGAGGTAGCCTTAGGGGTACTTTTTTCCACAAGCAGAAAAAGCTAGTGTATACCGTATCAAGTATGGTTTTTACAGGACTTTCTGCCCGAAGGCCTTTGTAAATAAGTAATGATCAACAGATTGGCTGTGGGTTTTTGAAAAGCATGCCTGTGTCAGTTTGCATGATGGGGGAAGATTTTCAAAGTAGAGCCTGCTTTCATTGCCTGCTGAAGAGGGACTGAGGGAGAGTAGTCGTCCTGAGCCTGAGCTGTCTGCTCAGTAGCACATCAGAATTGCTAAACACAGGTTGAGCAGGGAGTGGAGAACTTGCCAGGCTTCCAAATTCAGACATTGTTTTCTTCCTCTTCTTCACTGCTGCTAAATTTATTCTCCAGCTCTGTGTTCGCACCCTCAGCCTCTCCCCAGACCCAACAGTCTCTTCGTTTTAGTCTTTATCTACACTGACTTAACTTTGGTTCAAGTCGCTAAATAAGACAAAATGGATTGAATCAGATGAGAGCTCTGTTAAGCTTTGTTTGTAATGGTCAAACTCTTTCTTTCTTTCCAATAAACGAAGGTGGACTGTATTATCTGCTATTTTGTATCCTCATAATTTACCTAAAGTGACAGGTACTTGCTTTCCTGCCCAGAAATCTTTAGTGTATAGCAGCTAGAAGTACCCAAGAGGTAAATCTGTCATGTCTGTAGCTGGTATTTATCTTTGCAAGTTTTTTCCTAAATTTACTTTAAAAGCTCCTTTTCAAAGTCAATTTTGACCCTGTCCTACCTGCCTTGAAACAGATGGCTACTTTGCAAATTTTTCTTCAGCTATGGTCCTGGATCTAGAAGGGTGCTCGAGGACAAGAAGTCTGGAGCATGAAAAGGACAAATATGTGAAAAGTTCATTTATAAATTTTAATCTCAATTGTGACTTTTGAATCATGCTCTGAGCATCCCTGCAGTTAGAATAATGTTCAAAATGCTGCATAGATTTTGACCACAGTAGCTAGGTCAAATCAGGAAAGAAGGTATTATGCTATGGGATAAAACTTTATGACTTCTGCTGTCACTAGAGCAGAACAGAGAATAGAAACTGTATCATAGGAATTCCCAGGGACATCATGACAAGTGGTCTGACCTGGTCAGAAAATGGGAGTTTTTGAGATTTACTCACACATAAGTAGAAAGTTGTATACCAAATGTGAACCAGATAAATAGATTGGAGGCATCTTTTTAATGTCAATTTCTTGATGACTCTAAATTACAATAAATTACTGCTATAAATAGATGATTGACATACAAATGTTCTTTGTGTACATCACAGGTGGTCTAAATTCACATTTAGAAAGTCACTCTTCTAACTGAATCCTGTATCACATCAAATGACATGAGCAGAATCACACTGATGCAATACTAGAAGAGTCTAATCAATCAGAAACAAATACTTCAAATTCCAACAATAGATACAAATGCAAATTAACCAGAAAAATACTCTGCATTGTCATGGTTATTTTTACCTGTCTCACATCAGCAAAAGTCTGTCCCATTAAACCCACAAGAATATGGATACTTCTTAAAAATAACTTAAACTCCAACAGGAAAAAATAGCTACTTCTCCTGTTGAGATGTGAACACAAGGACATCCTATTACAATAAAAAGTACAATTTAAATGGAAGGAAAAGGAAGGAAAGCTGTGAGTGACAGAATAATCACATATCAGGTCTCCTTCATGAGACAGAGAAGAAAAGTAGAACCAGTCGATGCCTTTCATGTCATGTAGCAATATCAGTCACCTGTTCATCTCAGTTGCAGGTTTTGATGCATATTATTGATGAGGAGCCATGTTAACTATGAGGAGGCTATGTTGTCTGAATATCAAATAGCAAAGCTAGTTTTAAAAAAAATATGTCATTTTGGATTCAGAATGACCAGTAAAAATGTGAAAGGCCTGGCTATAAATCAAAAAAGCCACTTAAAGGGATTGTTGCTGAGGCTCAAGTTCATACTTAATGCTTTTCTAGCTGCTACTGCATGAGTGGAATACACTGACTTGAAGGAAATGTCAGCCCAGCTGAGTCAAACTACCTCTTAATGCAAAAACAAATAGCATATGACAGGGCCCAAGGGGCTTGAAGAGCAAACAAATAGTTTGTCCCTGTCCACTCTATATGTAGTGGTGTAGTTGACATAGGCCTCTAGACAAGTAGCATACTCAGCAAAGGGTCATTATCATTAGTGTCCCTGATCACATAAGAATCAGAGGCATCAGAGGACACTGGGTTTTCAGTGTGTTGCCAAGGAGAATTTCGTAAGCCTGAGGATTTTTTTTGATCGAGTATCTTAAATAATTCCCAACCAAACCATAAAACTTGCTCAGAGACTGTCAAAACCCAGCTAAGTGACACAGAAAAAAAGTGAGCTCTTTGGCATACATTTCCAGAAGCCTAATGAGATTATTTATCTGAAGTTGAGAAGGAAACCTCCTGTCTTTTTTCCTGAAGTTAGATATAATATTCTAAGTATATGAACAATGGCTGTGCACATTTATCTCCTCATCCACTCACTAAGCCACATCCACTTAAATGTACATATACATTTCTGCTCTTGTGGTACTCAGGATGAATCTGTATTGCCCCTGCCATTGTAGTGCTGCCCTTTCACAAGCTGGAACTGTGAACTTTCTCACAGAAACCAAAAGAAAAGTGATGACAAATCTAGAGGGAAACATTTCTCAAGCCAATACTGGTAAAATAATTTCAGTCTGATCATTTCCCATGACTCTCTTAAACTAGGCATGAAGGTAAGGTTGAAAAGGTGAAAGCTCACTGATTAACCATAATAATAGTATATATTTACATCTCTCAGCCTTGTAAATTTCCATCATGTACTCTCAAATTTATATCCTGCCTTTAGGCAGTGCTACTATGCAACAATAACCAAGTTGCAACCCAGCAGGTATCTAACAGCACATTTCACCTCTTCATTCAGTCTTACTTCACTACAACCAACATGAACAACAGGAATAGTTAAGTGTTATGTCACTATGTTATCTTAGACCTGTTTTTAACAAGTTTCTAGAATTATTTGAATGATAGGTGGTATTATATGTTAGCCTTCTGACTTTTGCTACCATTGGTAGTTGTGTTGTAAACCATAGGAATAAGAACAATATCAGACTTTTTTTTAATATTATTGTGAAATCTTTCACAAGGCTTTCTGAGATGAGACAGCAGTGCTGGGAAAGAAAAGGAGAATTTTCCAGCAAAAAAAAAAATTATTATTTTTTATGGAGTTCAAGATAATAGAAGATCCACTCAGATCAAGGCAATGGAAGGAATAAGCTCTTTAGCTCTAAACTGGGTTTAAAGAATATGTGTTCTTATATATAGGAATGAATAAGAATATATGTGTTCTTATAAACTTCAACTATCAAATGTGGTAGCTTCTATCATAAAGTCACACATTTCATTTAAGTGACAAAAACAATGCTGTATTTTATGGTACCACCTAACTGTGGGTTTATTTTTTTCAAATGAAAAATTATTTTTTTAGGTGCATTCTCCTACCCCTCAAAGATTGCTAGTTCTGCAACTTCAGTAGATAAAAATGGAAATATTAGAGCCAATAGACACACTGACTTTGTAAATTGTCTCCCCCTCATTAAATTGCTTATGTAAAAGTCTAGAAGTTAACTATTTTGTTACTTTTTAATGTGAGAGGATTCATACTTCAGAAGCATATTCTGATCATGTCCTGAGGTATCAAGATATTTTAAAGAGCAAGATTCTTACAGGTAACAGCTTTATATCAGTACTGTTAGTAGTCTTGATAAATTTTTTTGAAATCTTCAGTAAGGCTTCTGAGGATGATAGAAACATTTGGGCAGAGCAAGAGGAAAAGAAGAATTGTTAGTTTTCTTAGCACTATAATTCAGCCCATTAGATAACACAGGGCACTACGTACCAACCAGTGTATTAGATATTGTCTAGTTTTCAGATTTAGGGAAAAAGACAGTATGAGATTGTAGCCAGTATTAGGATAGCTTCTGAATATGACAATGAAAGCATTTAACAGTAAACTGCAGATTTTCCTTCTCTTGTCACACTGGGTTTTCTTCTCTAAAACCCAGTGCATTTGGGCACTGAATCCTTAGAAATTTCATTTCTGATTAACCTGTGAAAGTAAAGATCAATGAGAGAGTGTCATTAGTGTAACACACATAGGCAACAAACTCTCATTACAACGTAATGCTATCCACACAGACTGCAGGGTCACAGAGAATGGCTAATGGTAGCCGACAAATGTTGGGTGTATTAGTCACAAAACATTTGCTGAATTCCATCAGAATGTCTTGACAACCTTCATAGCTAGTCCCAGCGAGCTGCTAGAGTCAGTGGAGTTTGCCTGTGACAAGCCGTCACTCTGTCTTGGTTGAGCTTTATAGCACCAGTCAAAGCAATCAGAGAAGATTGAAGTGACAGAGGCCTACTGAGTAAATAGTGAAACATGCAGCACATCATGAAATATTCAGCCAGGGTGTAAAAGCTCTAAATGCTTTTTCAATTATTAGCACCTGCACTGGCTGCATACATCTAACACTAACAGCATGTTAATTGCCACAATTTGTTAGGATAGTTGTAGGAGAAATTTCAAAGACATGAGACATTCTCTAGCATGTCTTCAATTCCTATTTTACCTTTGACAAACCCATTCCTTCCTCCTAAAATTATGTGTGTACACACTCTTTTAAAGATATATTCACAAAAGTCAAGTAGGAAAACCTGAAATTCCTGTACCACAGGTAGCGTGAGTTTCAAGACCCTGAATCTTGAGCAGCTAACCATCTTTTTGTGTGCAAAATCCAGATACATTATATCTACCTGAGAAAGGCATAATTGCAGACTTTAACAAACACAGATTAAAGGGCAGTTGTGTTTTTTCCCAGATGTGTTTTGCTCTTGACTTTATATAAGGAGAATTTTGTTGGAGGCCAGAATGAAAATTAGCCAAGACATTGTCTTAATAATGTGTAAAGACTATCAGACTACAGTTTATTTTCAAACAGCACCGGGGTCCTCCCTACTGGTTGTATACTGTTCTTGTTCTCAGTGCTCTGCATGTTGAGTAGTTCCACTGCAGATCAATGAGGGTATGTTGCTCATTGCATATAAATAGCAAGAGGGTTAAGAAAGGGTGACAAAATGCAAGGTTATGCTAAACAATAGTCATTTAATGAGGCAGCCATTTAGTCTGGCATGGTCTTTTCAGTTCTGTCCGTCCCCAGTCAGTACTCAAAAGTTTCAGACTTAAAAACTCCAATTTTGCAGTAGTTATAAATGTGTTCTAGGAACACAGTGCTCTTTAAAATGTAATGCTGACTTCCTTGCAGTAGGTTTGCTGGAAGTGGGATTTATGGTTTTGCTTTAGGCTGTTGTCTTCCAGGCAGGCTTTTTGGGGTTGCAGCTGTAGCATGGCATTTAGCGTCATTTTCAAGTTTAATTGCACATAAGTGGCATTATATGCTCTTCAAAACCTTGAAAAGATGGTACTTTGCTCTTCCTTCTAAGTCATGCGTATGTAATATCTGCCATAAGAACCTGAGAAGCTATTTTTAAACTAGGGTTATGGATGATGGAAATCTAACTTTTCTTCCTTTCCTCCCATGCAGGCTATACATGCCTGCCTTTTCCTAGATGGAATGACCAAATGCTTTGGTCATTGCAAATGACAAAAACCAACATCTCAATTAAAACAAAGAGTATGGATTTAATTGTTAGGTGTTTTTCTGCCTATGATTTGAATTTTTGAAGCAGACAACTTTACAGCCTGGGAGACCACAATAATTCAGCACAGATATAAGCATTTCTACAGTAACCTGCCAATGTGACTCAAGCACAGCTTGACAGGGCCATCTTCAAGGGCGAAGAGGCAGAGAGGCTCTAGAAACCTTCAGTCCATGATTTGGCTGTAAGGGCAACAACTGTAATGCTTTGTGTAATATAAATTTTAATGGGAAGAGGGTGTCCAAATGCCTTAGGCAGATTTGACAGTCTTGGCCTCTCTGTGTGTCTGTCTTAATTAATTTTTAGTATTTGCCAAAAAGGTTTAGATCATCAGATTAATGAGGATGTATGTGTCCAAAGTAGTAATCCTATTTTATTACTGTTCTGATCAATTCCATTTTTGAGTATACAAGGCAGCATATCTTCTAACATTTGAGGACAAAGTTGGACCTTAGTACCAAAGAGTTTTCAACCTCCATAGACATCTTCGGGGATCACTTTACTGAGAATGAATGAACATTGTTTAAAGAGAGATTAAAATAATATCTTAGCCCAAAAGATTTAAATTTAATAAACACACTTACATGTAAAACCCCATAGATTCTGAAACACAAAGTGTGGCTAGTCTTATCACAGTTTCCTCAGGCAATAATCCATTCTCCTAGAGTAGAAGTAGTACAGTAGTATCTCTTAGCATGCTTTCCTGTTGTGTGTCCCATCCTGTTTGCTCCCTTTAAAGTTTCGCCTTGCTGTACTCCAAGCAGTGAAGCAGAGAGTCTGAACAGTTTATGATACTGCGAATAGGTTCATGTATTGATTTAAAAACAAAACAAACAAAAAACCCACCAAGAAAAATCAAATAAAAAGCCAACCAAACAAAAAACAAAGCAAAAAAACCCAAAACCCTAAAGCTTTTTTTTAAAAAAGTCACAATTTATTACCTAAAATTTCAACAGGGAGTTATATCTGACAATTCATGTTCTATTTTCTTTCCATAGCCCACTTATGTTTAAATCTAAGATATTCTAGTAAACCTTTGCCACAAGCTATTTTGAATATTCCTTTTAGGATGCAAAGCCCAATAGAACTATACTAGGCTTTCAGTGCTCATACTCTAAAAATTGCCTCAAACCTCAAGGCATTTGACCATAATTGATGTCAAATATCTGTTACCACCTGCTTTGTTATAACATTCCTTTTAATTTGCATAATTTCTGTGAATTGTTTTTGTGACTGGGATTAGAGTATTACTAAATACTCATTTGTGTTAAAGCTTCAGATGATCTATTTAATTTTATTTTCAGATCAGAAAAGAAACACTGATTAGAAAATTAGAATGAGGCATTTTTTTTTAAATTGCTTTATTATAGTTTCTCTGATGAAGGGTGGGGGAAAAAATTCCTTCTTATCTGTATTTGATTTCTGAAAGGAAAAGAAGGTGATTTAATCAGTGAACTTGGCTTTTGTTTCAGTGCTCTTCTAGGAAAACTCATGAAGAAATGTTTTGTGAAAGTATTGGGGGGGGAAAACATAAACCCTAAAGCAACAGAAAGAAAGATATTTCTCAGTGGAAACTCCTTAAGATTCCTAATCTTTTGACAAACTTTCTTATTTTGAAACTTATAGCTAACCCATTCCATTGGTGAAAACAGCTAGGAGAAAGCACCACTAAATGTTATCTGAACATTATTAAAACCTTTGAATGTTACAGTGTTCACAGTTGCAGAACTTACTGTACTACGTGCAACTATGAAAAGATGGGGAATTCCCAGTAAACAGCATCACAGTTAGCTGTCAGTCAAAACTACCGTGGCTGCAGGTTGCTGATAAATGGAATAAGAGAATGTAGAGTCTAGATATTTTTCTAGAAATTAAAAAGAAAAGAAGGAAAACACAACAAAAATTCAACCAAACCCTCACAATAGACCCCTTTGGTACAGCTTTTTCATCTCTGCTTCTTACAAAAGAGATAGCATACTTAGGCAAGGCTTGTCATTATTAAACCTGGAGTAGGGTCAGAGACTCCAGGTAATCCCCTAGAGGCTTCTCAACTGCCAGTTTCAACTCTGAAAACATAGTGTTTCTTTTTTCTAGATGAGTCTGATTTATACCTTTGCCATGTAGTGCATTGATTGTTTTAAAGCATCAAAAGATTCTTGTTTAAGTGGAAAATTGTATTAATAGTTTCTCAGCTTTTTTTGAGGAACTTTCTTTGGAGTTGATCCTGTTTGAATGAAATGTGTGAGAATTTTCCAGTGATTTCAATGGGTCTGTTATCAGTGATTATAAAATTACACTAAATAATCACATTGATTAAATTCAAGATTATACCTTTCTCAGGCCTGCAAATATAACTGTTGGTTGTGTGGTAATTTACCATACTATATTCAGGGTAAATTAACCGATATCACACACTGTGTTCACAGTCTGTTTTAGTAGATGATACAGAAGTGAGGTTCTTGCCACAGTATGCTGGCTCTAATGCTTTAAAAGCAGGAAACTTTGCAGTTTTAAGAGCTCAGACAGTGTGGACATTTCTTTAACAGGCTTCAAAAGGCAAACTTCTTGAAAATTTGGATACCTGTCTCAGAGCACTTAGCATATTCCTACATTGCAGACGTTTTCTTCCTTGAAATGTTACAATTCTGTATCAGCATATTTCAAGCATTCATGACAAAAAAACAGGGTAAAGACTGTGGCTTTCCAGACAAAACTCGATTCCCTCATTAATTTTAAGATTTGAGGGTCAGTTTACCCTGTGCCTTGTGAACACAATTCTCCTAATGCTATTGTATAATGCAGTCACTTAGGGGTCTTCATTAGCATCTGAGAGTGTTGGAGTCACTTAGTACTTAGCTTAATGTTTGATTTTAGCATATAAATTAAAGAACTGTATGTATCTGTGCTTAGATGTAGCTGTATAGCTGGAAAGCAAGTTTATAAAAATGTCTTTCATTTGCTTCTCCTTTGAGAAGCTGTGTGCTTTAAAATCTTACTGCAAAAACACTTAGAAGGTTATCACAGGTAGAGTTGTCAGAGCAAATGGACATTGTTGTTTGGTATTAAAATCATGTATTCCAGATGTGGGCATTTGTTAGTCAGTCTGCTCTAAAATGACATACTGTTGAATCTTTAAAGGGCTTCAGTTTGGGAAAGCAAAATATGATTGGGCAAATTGCTAAAATATTTAAAGTGCAGCCTGTTAAAGCTTTTACTGTGAAGAGCATCACGTCAGAAGTTGTATGTGGTAAAAGCAAGTAATTGGCTTTCCATACTTATGCCAGTCAGTCAGCATGGGGCTCTGTTCCTATCCCTTCCACTTCATTGCAGATGCCTATAGCAGCTCTGATATTTATTTCAGAGGGGTGGGCCTGGAAAGAAAAAGAAGAACTTTTATGGATCATGATGGTGTCAGAAAACCCTATTTAAAATTAAATGCTTATTTGTATAGGAAGAGTATAGAAATCCTTTGAAACTGCACCCAAAATTTAAAAACTGACTTTTCTATTCAGTTTTTGTTTAAAAATGTCCTCATTGAAAGCATATTAAAGTGCATTTTTTTAGTTTTATTCGTCTTCATACACAGCTCTTGGGATATTTTTCCATCCATAATTCATAATATTTTCCATTTATGTTGTCCTCAACTTGTTTTTCCCCAGGCATGACCCCTTGTTAATTCCTGGCAACGAGCAGATTGACAATATGGATGCCAACGTGAAAAAATATGACTCTACAGGAATGTTTCATTGGTGTCCAGCCAAGGACATTGAAAAGGTTATTTTGGTAGGTATTGATGATAAGTTGTGTTTCAAAAGAGGTTAGGTGAACCACAGAGCTGATGTACTATGGATTAATAAATTAGTCTCTACTATTAGGAAATCCAGCATAGTGAAATCAGAAACACAGCGTAATGAAACCAAAGCTAGCATTTTGGTTAAAGCTTTATGATTACATAAATCTTTATGCCAAGTGCAACAATAAAAATTTGTCCAAAACAGAAAATTCCTTTTTCATAAGCTGAAATTTGTATATCTGGTTTAAATCTTTAGAGAATTAAGATTGGAAATATTTAAATGTTTATGTACCCCATTTATCTTTTTACACAAGGTAGTATTGATTCTAATACAGGCAAGTGTTGCTTTGCATTGTCTCTTATTTATTGATGTTTTACTAATTATTATAGTTGATTATTTATTAATTTGGCTCTCTTAGAACTTCTGTCTCAATTTCCAGTGTTTCAAGATGCCCAAATAGGCGAGAGCAAGTAGTGCCACTACTCTGACTTTCTAGCATGTTAAAGCGAGCCTATTCTATGTTTGTTTCATTTTTTAAAATGGGAAAACCATCAAGTCATTAAAAGTAATTAGAAGGCCTGTCACAGTCTATTTTGAAAGTCTGTGCCATTTGTGTTCATATACTCATACCTAAGAGTAGCAAGCAACTAACTCTAGATCTCATACACAAAACTGATTATATTTGAAATGAAGTCCCTGGTGGATCTTCACTTTGTCGCACTTCATAAAGCTTTTCCCAAGCCTGCTCTGTTAGATTTTCCTGCACTGTGGCACGGTGTAGCCAATGATGGTGACAGCCTCAGTTATTCTATCGGGGGTTAAAAGCTTGTCTCTAGTTCTCTTCAGGGGTTTCTGTAATAACTGTGACATTGCCTGGAATTACAATATTGGTGTGTAAACCGTCAAGCAAGTAAATTCCAAATTCTACAGATGGAGCTCTGAGATGGAGTTTGGCTGAACAACTTTAAATAGTATGCATTTGTATATAATCAACAGGCAAGCGGGGGCAGCCCTGCTGTACAATACTTTGTAATAGACAGAAATAGAAATCTGCTTCCATGCTATTAGCACATTTTAGCTGACAAACTTTGCATGTTGTCCCACTTAGAAAAGCAGTCCTCCTAAAATGGTGCTGAGGAGTGCATCATTCATCATCTCTTGGTTATACCATGTTAATTTTTTCTACTACCAGCCTGATTGTGCAAGTCTGTCCAAGTTCTTTCTGCTTCATGCATCGTCACCAATAAAGACACTGCCAGCAAAATGCTTCCCTACACCTTTTCAAAATCACAGTCCACAATTTATGTCTACATTCATATCCATGCAAATTTAATGCTGTCCTTAGAGACCACACAAGTACAAATTAGTGCATAATTTGAAGATGATGGGATTTCCCAGGTTGTCTCCTAATTGATACTTGATGATGCCTCAATCAGAAAATCATTTTTCAGCCCAAGGTCTGTTTTGACCCTCTGACGTGCCATCAGTAACTGGTAGTATGGAGGATTTTTTGCTATACAGTCAAATGTACGTACGGATCAGTGACAACAGACTGACATTTTTTGCATAATTGTTTTCAAGACTTGGTCTCTCTCTTGTAAAGTCTGGGTATTCCAGACCCTTTGGCATGGGGCAACTTACATGTTTCACTTGAGTATTCATTCATGTCTTCTGTTTGAAGGGCTAAGACAACTGTTGTGGTCAAGCTATATGAAAGTCAGTGTAATTGCCCTGGAGAAATTAAAAGCTCATGCATTTTTTAACTGATGAGAAAACTTCTAATCAGAGTTCCCATTCTTCCTGCACAGTGAGCATATCTGCTGCATATTCCATTCTGTATTGCAAATCACCATGCTTCCATACTTTAGAAAAATGACATATACTATGGATAAATAAGAGGATAATTTTACAATTCACCACTGGCTTTTATATCTAATGGTACTGAGTGTACAACTTCTTGGCAATATGGTATTAGTGGATCTCCAGCTATTTGATGGAGTATGACAATGCTAAGATTGGCTTCAGAACTTAAGGTCATTTTTTTTTCATGACTTTATTTAATCATCTTGATGTTTGAGTTGCATGCTCAACTGACCTAACAAATGATGAAACTAGTGCAGAAATTTATTTTTATCATTGAGACAAGAAGATAATTCTGGAAATCTTTTAAATATTCTCCATCAGACCTTTTTGCTTCTATCTGTTCAACAACTCAGGAAATCCCATTGGCCTGAAAATTTAACATTAGTAACAAACTTGCACTAATTTTTTCTTACTGAGAGAAGCTCTGTGGAGTATAGTGAGCATCCATAGTAAAAGGGAGCAGTGTAGAGCATTCTTTGATTGCTTCTCAGAGTAACAGCAGCTTGTCCTAAAATAAGAACTTTGTCTGTAGGAGGCTGTGGTCCTCAATTCACAATATCTGGGTAATACCATGAAGTGCTACTATGACCATTGGGCTCTCACATTTTCCTTTTCAAATTGGTACTGAAAAAACTCAACTAGTCATTCATCAGCTAGGGCATGGGTTTGCATCTCTTTTCTATAATTCTACTGGTTAAATATGCAGTAGGTTAAAGTCTGTCTAAACCCTTAGTGCTTTGGTTATAGCCAGAGCCACCATCCACATGTGTAGAATCTTAGACAGGACTGGAATTTGGTCCGATACAATGTCTTACCAAACACCAAAGGATTTGCAAACAAGAAAGAAATTTTCTTCTTCTGAACACATTTAATGAAAGATAAATAAGGGTAAAATGAACAGCTGTTATCAAACTGCTTCTTTGTGCATGAACAATATTGACAGTTGTGTTTTTCCTGGTTTTAAACTCAATGATTTAAGATTCCCTTTGTTTCATTTTTCCCTTGTCTTTTGTTTTGTTTTGTTTGTTTTTTTTTTAGACTCGAAGTGAAGCAGCGATGACAGTTTTAAGTGGGCATGTAGTCGTTTGCATATTTGGGGATGTTAAATCTGCTTTGATTGGATTAAGAAATTTAGTGATGCCATTACGAGCCAGCAACTTTCACTACCATGAACTCAAGCACATTGTGTTTGTGGGTTCACTTGAATACCTGAGAAGGGAATGGGAGACACTGCATAACTTCCCCAAGGTTTCAATCTTGCCTGTAAGTTCAAAAGCCATATTATTGATACTTTGTTATTTAGGACACCAGCTGGACAGATTCGTATTGACTTTGATCTTAGGCTTTTTTACTTTTGTCTACTTATAGGCCCGAGGACTTAGATTTTTGCCTTTACTGTGTCTATGAAAACAGAGCCCTGTGAGACCTTATTAGAAGATATTTGCCGCAGTGTTTGGTTCCTTGTCATCCTCATCGGATGAATTTCAGCTGCTATCAGATGTATTGGCTGTGTTATGTATTGAACATTGACTGTAGTGCACGGCATGTAGCTAGTTCTGATGTTGTGATTTCTTTGACAGAATGACAGTAGTTATTGATGACATTATTTATGTATTTTTACCCACAAAACCTTTGAAAAAAATTATAGTTTATCTACGTAATATCTATCTGTATTCTTAAAAACTTTGGTGGACTGGTCTGCTTTATAAGGAACAGTGCCATGGCATTTCAGTTCAGAGTTCTGCTGTACTCATGTGTGGAAGTGTATCATCAGGGAAAACCCTGATCCTTTTTAGATCAATGAAAAGCTCCTATTGATTTTAGTAGGTGCAACCACTAAAACCACAATTCCAAAGTCCTTTTTCTCCTATATATCATTATCATTCGCTCACATACCCAAAATGTAGAATCAAGAGCTCCAGGACTAATAAAGGAAGCCCTCCAAAGTAGTGATCTTAGGTGGCCATATCTATAAATGATAGGCAAGAGGGAAACCAGCTCATGGTATAAGTATGAAAAAGAATCCTCTGTATGTTGCATAGTAAAGTTGGTTTAGATGTTTTTTTCAGAATGAAAAATTGTGAGTTTACTAGTTCTTAATAATTTTGTTTCAGCAGTAAAAATAAATAAATCAATGATTGATGTAACCTTAACTGAATAATTGGAAAAATAGCTACAGAATGAAAGGACCGTCTTCACTTTTTGATTAATTCAGACTGCAGGTCTTTGTTACTGTAAATCCAGTTTTAGTGTTAGCCCTTGGCTTTTTTCTGTAACCTGATCCAACAGATGGTGTCAGAAGATTCTCTGCTGTCACAAAAAGAGTGTCAATATCAGATTTGGTCACTTAATATCCTCCTCCTTCTGCCAATTCCTTTTAATTCCAGTCACTGTGAAGGCTAAAGACTATGGAATCAGAATACTGTTGAACAGTTGGTACTGTTGTGGACGTCGGCAGAACTACACAGCAGAATATAATCCAGATACTACTTCCAACACATAATGTGTATCCATTATTATAATGCATTTTTGTAAAGCTTCGATTCTGACTTCTGAAGAGGAAGCATACACCAATTCTATTTTCCCCAGTTTACACTCAGATGTAGAGTAGTTTCAGACTAATTTTGACTTAAACAGCTAAAATAGTTAGTCAATGCATCTTTAAAAATACAGATTTTTGTAAAGGAATAGTATCTGACACAGTAATCAAAGGTGCTGAAGACCACCCAGACTTCATTACTGCTTTTTCCAATTTTTTTTTCCCCAGCCTATCTGGTTCAAAATAAAATGATATGATGTGAAAAAGAGCAGCATAATTCTGATCTAATTATACTAATTAAATAATCTACTAAAATTTCTGAGATTATACTTGTAGGAATCGTGTTAAAGGGAGGTCACTCAAACTCACTTCCTACTTCTCTGTGCTTTGGTTCACAAGATAAAACTTGCTGCTGATATCTGATGGAGATGTGGTTACAGCTGAATATAAAAAAAAATTGTTCTGGTTTGAAAAAAAAAAGTGGACATTTAATTTGAAGTCTATATTAAAGGAGGCCTTTAAGCTGCTGAGTAAACTCTTAAAAAGTAGGCAAATGCCAATTTTGAATATCCTCAGGCAGCCTTAATTCTGTCCCTTTGCATAAAATCATTAGGACTAAGCCTTTAATTAATTACATGATTGCATATTATTTTTCCCCACAGTAATCCTGCTTCATTTGGTGCACAGTTCAGACACAAAGGGCAGGATTAGGGTGGCAGGAATAATCATATCCAAACTTTTGAGTAGTTTATAATGAAATCATATCTGTGTGATATATACTGTTTTTCACAAGGTTGCATGCCTTAAATTATTGAAAGTAACATGGAATAATTAAGCTGGTATCTGAGACTACATAGCAGTCACTGAAAAAAAATTGAGCTCCTTCTTCACTGCATGCATTTTAAATTCACTTTTGCATTGAATATTCTCAGTGGAGTTCAGGAGATGTTCACCATGAATGATCAGGAGATAGAAGAGTAGGGTCTTGACTTGGTTCTCTGAAAGTCACTGTGTGACAAGGGGACAGTTATGTCTCCTCATCATTAGGGTCTTTGGGTACCAAACCATGTGAGGCAGCAGAGCACAATCTAGTTTCCATTAAAAAAAAAAAAAATCTTTTTTTCTTGGACCTGGCAGCCCCTGTGACATAGAGTTAATATTCTGTAACCACAGTTGTAGACTGTTGGGTGTAAAAGGCAAGTGCTATCTTTCAACAAAAAGTGTCATGTTAAGTGCCATGTCTCGGTTTTGTTAACTATGAAAAAAAATACACGGACTACCACAACATTTCATTTCAACCTCTACATTCTCCGACTGAGGATTGTGGAACAGGGAACGTTTTATGACTTGTGCCCACTAGGATAAAGTCTTGTTTCCGTTTCCAAGGGTTTAATCACACAGCTTTGAAGATTAGTGTGTTTTCCTTCCAGAAGCACCAAAAGTGTGCTTCAAAAAGGATTAACCTTATCTGTGTATTGCTTTAGGTAGAAAAAAATAGCTTTATCCTGATTGCATTTCAAATGTGTAGGACACATAATGCTTTCCTGTTTAAATTGCAGTTCTCTTGCCCAAGACCATTGTGAACTTGGTAGTAGATAAATAGACATTTAAAACAACCCCCTTCTTATATTTAGAGAGCCAGAGGTTGCCACATGATAGCAACTTAAATCAAGACAATTTCAAGTCACCGATGAGATGTAGAATGCTGGCATTATTCCTGTTTCTTGTTTGTTAGTAATAGCTTGACTGAGTATTGAGACTGAACCTAAAATGCTGCCATCAGCACCAACTACCCTTTAGATTAGCACACATCTCCTATTCCCTGGCACATAGTTAGACCAGCTTAATGTCAGAGCATAAAAAAGATACTTGTTAAATAATTTCCCAAAGCTCCTTCTCAATCTTTAATTTGTTTTTCTTTTTTTCCCTCTTCTGCACCCCCCCTTTTTTTTTTTTTCTCTGTGCCGAAGGGTACGCCATTAAGTCGGGCTGATTTAAGGGCTGTCAACATCAACCTCTGCGACATGTGCGTTATCCTGTCAGCCAATCAGAATAATATTGATGATGCTTCGCTGCAGGACAAGGAATGCATCTTGGCGTCACTCAACATCAAATCTATGCAGTTTGATGACAGCATTGGGGTCTTGCAGGCTAATTCCCAAGGTAAGGACTGCCCTATAATACTTCTCTGCAGTGCCTACAGGGGACAGGACCTGGCAGGAGGAATATCCCTCACTCAGTAATTCAAAGAGCCCTACATCAGCTTGCTTGACAGTTAAACCTGCTGATTGGTATGATGGCTTTTAAAGGGACAGTCACACAGAATCTCTGCTACATCACAAAGCACATTTTTTAGAGGAAAAATGAATGAACATGAAACTGGCGTTTTTTCTCATTTTAACATTTTCCTAGAACATACATGAATTCATCACTTTCTCACTGTGGCTTTCTTACAGGGGCAGTTGCTCTTACATAGCCAATGATAACTTATACCCACTTTGGAATACCTGAAGTTTCTGTCTAATGAGATTTCTTTTTTATGTGAAACACATTGCAACCACAGAGAAAATACAAGTTTGAGTAATACAATACAAAAAATAAAATAAAAAGAACAAAGAGTTTTAAATTTTCTTTACCGCTCTGGTGCCTTCTTGCTCAAGAATCCACTTAGAATTAATTCAAAACTGATTTCTTCCCATGGTTTGACATGTACTCATCCCATTTAAGGACGTTTAACAAAATCCTTCAGTCTTTTCTGAGAGTAGGGGACTGATTCATAGGTAGCCAAAGGCTATTTTACACCATCTGTGCCTGTGCAAAGCAGCTGCAAAGCAGTCATAAGCACCCTGGCAAAGACCATCAGTGTAAAAACAATCATCTTCCCATCCCTGAAGGGTCTTGCAGCTTATGCAGCTCAAGTCCTACCTTTGATAAACCTATTAACTGCTGCAGTAAATATTCCCACTGGATCTAGCTCTTCTATAAATGTAGGTGTAGAAAGGGTAGTGCTTTGGTCTGCAGTTTGCCCGTGAGCCTGACCTAGAGATAGTTTTCCCTCAAGGACTGTGAGAACTAAGATTAAGTTCAGGTTTTCCTCTTTACATTCTAATAAGGAAATAGGAATTATGAGCCAAAAATCAGAGGCAACAGTGTAATTTCTTGAGTATGGAAACTTGAACTTGGAAAATTCTTTCTTAGACTCAGCAATAAAACAGTGGAATTTAATGCTGGAATTAAATTGCATCATGAAACTGAAAGTTTTAATTTTTCAAAGTCAAATGGGAGAGTTCTCTGGATAAAAAGTAGATCTAAGAAGAAGAGAAAGGAACTGGGTTTTTTAAATCCCATGAGTGTTCAAAGTTTTAAATCTGTGACCTGAAAGCAATACAGCTCCAAATATGTTGAGTTTTTTCCTCATAAATTTGCGCGACTGACTTGCTCACAGTATGATAATGTACAGTTATGATTAGAAAACTCACTGCAGAAGTGTAAGACAGTCATGGAGGTTCCCTGTTTTGCTGATTTAGACCTGGAATTTGAAATTCTGTTCTCAAAACCAAATCTCTACTTTCACTGCCAGGCTAGTGGCTGTTCTTTGAGGAACTTCTCACAGTCTCCTATCACACATGAAATTAAATAATCAAGAAATAGAATCTTCTCTTGAGCATGAGCAGTCTAAGAGAATTTCCTTCTGTCTTTGCTCAGAGCTTAGAGACATTTCCAGCACTTGACTGTTGCATTTTACCTCTGGGAGTACACAGGATCTTAGACCATCCCTCAGTGAGGATGGAAAAACCTAACAATATGGGTCTTGTGCACCCCATGAACACCTGCCATTTTTTACTCTCCATCCTTAGAGGTATGCAAGACCTGACTGCAGAAAGCCTCAAAGAAGCTGACCTGACCTTGTAGTTGACCTTGCTTTGAATAGGAAATCAGACCAGAGCCCCTCCAATGTCCCTTCCAGACTGAATTGTTTTATGAATCGTAATACCCAGGTTGCTGCTACAGCAATAGCCCCTATAGGTCAAGAAGTGTACACTGGCCATGGTCCAAATCCCTTTAGCCCTATTCAGTGTTGCTGATGCAGAGAAGCATAGGCACAACAGGTTAGCACATTCTAAGAAATTTTCTTCAGGTAAGAACCAGTCTGTGTGTTAAAAAACAAAGGTGACTCTTTATGTAGCTTTTCTGGGGAAACAGGGCGTAACATAAGGCAGGTAACTAGCAGTCTATTTTAGCTGAGAGCACTGACTAAGGAGGGGTTCTTATAAGCCCAGTGGCTTTAGAAAATAATTATCTTCCCAGTAAATTCTTTGCTTATGATATCCACAACTCCTAAATTGATTGTGTTCCTTTCAGTGCAGTAAATTTTCTTGAAAGACCTTGAATACAATGATTAGACTGTCAGAAGCAGTTAGATCATTAGATAGCACAAACTTTATGGAAATTATATGCAATGTGACATGCATATATGTGATGCATTGTGAAATGCATCGTTAGCATACGGTGGACACAACTATCATGACAATTATATAAACTAGGTGATTCAACTTTTGTTAGTCAACAAGCAGCATTCTAGAACAAACTCACAGCTTCTTACTGGCAATTAAGTACCATTGTTTACAGAGGGAATTGTCATTTTACATTTGTGTATTGCTTGACATAATTATCCTGAACACATTAGCTGGCACAAATCTTAAGCATTGCCAGTCTGAGTTTTTCTAGATCTTAGTGTACGATTTTGAATTAAGACATCAACACTATCCTTTGAATCTTCTATACTGTTCTTTTATGTTACTCCTGTTACTGATCATCAGAAACACTGACATTAGAAAATCTGAGTGTGTGGCAGAATGTCAGTTGACCTGTTACAGGGTCTTGAAAAGAAAAGAAACAAAACAAAATATGTGAGTATTCTGAGAAATGTATGGCCTAAACAGCAAGATGTTTGGTGAGGGATTTCACAGTATAATTTTATCTTTGCTATTCTAAGAAAACATATAGTATTGTATATGTGTAGTTATGTAGTCACTAAGCAGTGGAATCTCATATGAAAACTTGATATGTAGTTTATGTTTATGCCTTTGAAAAAGAAAAAAAAATAGTCATTTAATTGATAGGTTATTGAATACACAAGGATATTCCCAGTTTGTATCTGTGATTATTTCACTCCAGCATGAGACAAAAGATGACACCGGTATAAGAATTGTTCCATAAAAAGCAGGATGCAAATTTATTTAACCATCAGATAAGCCATAATCATTCACCAGTGCTGAAGTACAGGGCTTTGTCTCTAACTCCTTTGCTCTAAGTTGGTAGCAGAAAAAGAATCCACAAATTCGGGGATTTCATTCACTTTTCCCAGAGCCTCACGCTCATCACCTACTTTAACACTACCAGTCATAGGCATTCATCACCAGCCAACCCTCTGTGTCCATCCAAACATACCCTTTCCAACCAAGGACATATCTTTGAAATGGAACCCAGATGCAGTCTGAGAGGAAAGGTCTTGTAGAAGGAACAGGAGGATGGACACATGACAGCAAGCCTTCCTGATAGAGAAAGTTCTGTAAAAATAGGGCTGCCAATACCCAATGAATTAACTGCTGAAAAAACTTCTTTGAAATAATCTGGTTTATATCAACAAAGGGTTTTCTCATTACTAGTTCAAGTTAACTTAATACACACACAGCTCATACAGAAATAAAGACTTGATAATGCCTCCTTCTGTAACAAAATGAACTTTTGGAAGTCATCAGAGCAGTTTGTTGCCTTTGGGAGACCTAGATTCCAAGGACAGAAAGGCCAAAATGTATCCCTCTGAAGCTGCAGCAGACTATCACTTTCATTAAGATATCTCAACTTTTGAAATACAAAATGCTGTAAAATCAAAGATTGGCCCACTTCTTCCCAGAATTACTCATAAACAAGGAAGCCCTGTGTTTTTCTTGAAGTGCTCTTACAGATCTTGATGGACCATATTCCTAGAAAGATTTGTAAAGAAATGTGTTTCTGGTGGAGAAAAAGGTCACCCTCCAGAACTGGAGATTTGTTTTTATTGTCCTTCCTGTTTCTCATTCTGCTCCCTCAAGTAGAAATTGAGGTTATTTTATCAAGAAGGATTTTGGAGAGAAGACCAGAGAATACTGGATCCATGTTAAGCATTTTTGCTCACTTGTCAGAACATTTTTCCAAAGCACCTCGGAGTACTGAGTATGGGATGGGCTCTGCCTTGGCAGTTACACTGGGAGACCTCCGGTAATTTCCCTTTCCTTCATTCTGTTGTCATTTCCATCCTTTCTTCCTCAGGTAGCATCTATTGACTAGTCCATTTAGTATTTTGGGTTTCTTGGTTTTTTTCAATAAGAGTCTTACATTGTGGGCATTTTACTTTTTTTTATCCACCAGATGAACAGGGCCCAACAAAAAATATTTATCTTCAGTTGTAACTAAAACTGCTATTTGGCTTTCTTTCCCAAACCCAGAAAGACAATTATACCTAACTGTTTAGAGATTTATAAATACTGTACCAGAGTAGCCTCTGGGTAGTAACTTTAGATATCCAACTCAATAATTTTCTTTTATTGGATAGTGATTTAGATCTTATTTTGAGTCCTATATAATAAAAGCAGTACATTTCATTAAAAAACACTTACTAATCGATAAAAAAAAGAGATCTTACAGCTCCAAGCAGGTCTAAAGTACAGAGGGGGGATGCTGTATAGTAACATTTTGTCCATAGACACTCAAAGACAGATCACAGTGCAGCAGTGTAGACGTATTTCAGCAAAGTAACAATTGCAGCTGTTTTCTGAATGACTTCAACTTATGAGAATTTTCCCTAGGAACACTATTTCAACACGAGAGATCTTTTTAGGGCCTTCGTTTACAGTTCTCATAATAGATCCTCCAACTAGAAAGAATAAAGAGAAAAACATAAAGACTGGGTGAACGCCTGGGTAATACATCTCATACATCATGGCAAGATTCTTCTGGGGGAAATCCTATAAAATCAAGTAAATATACTCAGAATTTTACACACTGACTTTCAAGTGTAACAGATTGCACAAGCTAAGATAACCCTGTACAACTTTAGTTTCATTTGATCCAGTTCCTTTAAAAAACACTTGTTAATTCATCATCATCTCTTGTTGGAGCTGTCAAAATTTGATTAAAAGGACAAAAACAGCCACAGAGTTTCATTAGATTTATTTCACAATATGTTCATTATTCTTCTATCATTGCAGTTTTTTATGGTCATAGTCTCACAATCTGCTGCCAGAAATTTCTTATTAAAATTAATTTGAGATCTGTTTTCCATTGTGCTTGCAGGTAGTATATTCTTTTTCACCTCTCCCAATCCATAATGCTTGATTGCTCTATCTCTGAAGTGTTAGCAAAAAGCAAGAACAACAATCGTATTATTGGGATTGAAAATGAGATAAAATTCTTAAAACAGGGGAAAGGATAAATACTGTCTGAAATGCTTTGTTAGCAAAGGTTTTGTGCCATTTTTGGAGATAACTGTATTGTAATGCTGTTAGAGAAAGCTTGTTATAAATTCAAAACAATAGTTTTATTCCTGAAGGAAAGGGGTTTATTGAATGCTGAATCTTATTTTTCTTATTTTATAGTCATAAGTTTTAAAGTGAAGATTTCAGAGTGTGTTTTTTTTAATCATAGAGGCAGTTAATTTTAGGCTGTCATGGAATTCAGTGTTCTGTGGCCACTCCAGCACTGTTTCCTATGTTTAATTTGTTATATTGCATGAAAATGTAGAAATAAAGAACCTTAACTTTCAAATACCAAAAATCAAACTCTATTTAGCTGGCACTAAATAATTGCAGTTTAAGGAGTTGCTTAACCTCCTTAAGAAAGCTTATGAGTAAATGTAGAATACTACATGCAGATGTAATATTAAAAATAAAGAAATGAATAGTGCTGGCAAAAAGTGAAAAATTTGGGGTAGTTTTTTAAAGTGTCAAATTGAGCTGTGACACCAGCTTTATTCTTCTGAACATTTAGATTCTGAATGCCTTTGCATATCAATGTGTTTCATGCTGCAGAATGCTTGTTAAAGATAGATAATAATTTCCTAATTCACATAGATGTTTTGAAAAATTTTCTCCTAGACAATATCAATCCTACCAGTCACATTTGCAAAAATGGTATTTTGCACTAAAATCAGGTTTATTGGTTTGCCGGATTGATAGTTTAGTATAGGAGTTCCATCTAATTAAGGACATTTGCATGCTGTGTATTTCTGAACATTACTTTTATTTTTGTTAGCATTGGTTGTTGCAAATGACAAAAATAATAATCAAAAAAACCCAAAAGTTTTATTTGGTTGGTTGATTATTGTTTAACTAACTACATTTTAAAATGTTTGTTGTAGTTTGGTTGTTGTAGTTTAGCATTTAGTATTTTTCGAAGCAAAGGCTGACCATCCCAAGTAATGAAATTAATAACTGAAATTTTAGATAAGGGCCAGAACGTGTCCCATATCACCACTTACTCACAAAAAATAGTCCAATTTTTGAAGATCAGGTCACTATGATAAATAACTCAGTATTACCTTTTTGCAACATGCACATAATTTCTTATCCTGCTGAATGAGATGGATCAGCTGATAGCTGTTATTTACTTCCTGGTAGCACAGTGGAGCTCTAGATGGAACTAAGAGCTTGTTGTCATAGTCCTGATATATAAAAGAATAAAATATGGCCTTTGCCCTGGCAAGTTTACAATCTGATGCTTTGCTTGTTCCAAAACTTATGTGCTCAGTGTTATACAGGCTAATAAATCTCTCTGACTTCAGTGAAACTATCCACCTGTGTAAAGTTAGATTATGTGCAGGTCTTTGCAAGATTTGGGCTTAAATAAACTAAAGAGACTGGGTGGGAGAGAGGCTGTTCACTTAATGTTTTTCCTGTGCTGTAGAAATCAGCTGTGTTAGGACCTTGCTAGCCTTGCAGTCTTCACATGAAACCCTTGACAGGAAAGGTCCACTCAGCACCCTCTGCATTTTTTTGTATTTTCCTTCTAGCTGGACGCTAATGTGGGCTGCCAGAATTACACACACAAAGTTTCCCATCTCTCAAAGTTTTCCTAGAAAGAGAGAAAAACTATGAAGAAATTAAGTTTTTCAATTGTGTTGCTTTTAAACTGAAAATGTGTTGAGGAGTAGCTGGAGAGACACATTACTTTGACACATTCTCTGTATTTGGGAAATGCTGTAAGGTCCTAGCCTAAATACCTTCAAGATTTCATAATTGCTTCTTTCTTCTCTGCTTTAAGATACCTTCTGCTTAAGCCAGAGAAAAACTAAAACTAGGCAAAGGAGGTAGATAATACACTACATCCAAACACGTGATCTCACATTTAAACTATAAATATATTTAACTATCCCAAAACTATTATAAATTTATGGTGACTCTATTTGATTACAATTTGCTATTCAACATCTTGAAATCAAACGCCCTATTATGAAGGTGTACTATTTTGTTCACTTCTGATGCCGAGGAATAAAAAAAAAACCACTCTTTTTATGAGCATTAATTATACACCAGGCAAGGAAGCAATTGTCTCTATGTTATGAAATATTAAATCAAAATGCTTCCTGTTCCCAGATGTCCCAGAGATAAATACAGCAGTATTTTGAAGCCCCACTTGGAGCTGTTTTGCCTGCAAATTTATAGTTTTGTCTCCATTTTCAGAAAACCCTGTTTTATGTGAAGTATAGCACTCTTGGTAGTTTTTAAGGAGCAAACTCCTCTGGAGTTGCCTATGTAGGCAACAACTCTTACGTAGATTGCACACAAGGGATCTCAAGTTGAAAGGCTCCTTTAAGATGACAAATGGGTTGAAAGTGTTATTGTCTTTGATTGCATGCCTTACATCATCTGTATGTAGGAATAAGAGAGCAATACTTTATCTTTAGCCATTTTATAAATATTTAAGTCCTTATAGTTGCCTAAAGATATTAAAGCATATTTTACAGTAGTTGGAATATAAATATTATATATAGCACAAGATACCAAAGTAGTTTAATGAATTCATAATTTTCTGTTCACTTTTATTGGAATGTGTTTTATGTTTCAAAACTTCCATTTAAAGAATAAGAGACCATTCTGCTCCCTGACAAGATATGAGCCAATAGTGAATGTTATCAAGGTTCCTTTAAGTGGTGATATGAGGCTTCAATTAGCAAGAAGAAAGGGAACATGAGTATTAGAATGCACTACACCAATCTCCATATTTTAACTTTGAAATTATTTTTTAAGAAACCCTATGTAAGTCTTTAAGATACTGTAAGTTGTTTTGCTTCTCTGTCTGTGTAGTTTTTAAAAGTTCTTAATTGCATAAGGAGATGCATATCTAGATCAAATTATACAAAAGTAAATTTTTAAAATTTGAAGTTAATTTTCTAAAATAACCAATCATAAAATCTTGTGACATTAAATGTATAAAAGGTCTGTGTTTCATGGCTGCTTGAATACAAAGGTATGCCGAGGTTATAATTCTAAATCTTCCAAATTCCCATAAAAAATTTCTTTTTAATATTTCACAGTTTAAGTATTTCCCAGTAGGAGTCCATGCTGGGTAATGCTTGCTAATTACCCACAACAAAAGTAGACACACAATGCTGGTAAATTACCTGACCCTTTGCATTTTAATGAGACAACAAGGATTTCATGAAGTGATGTTGTTTCAGTGGTTAATGGTGTCAGCAATGTTGTAATTGTAGGCTGAGGCACATTAACTGCACAACCACATGTAGGAAGGGTTTCTCTCGACAGGCCCTTTGGAGAATAGAACAGGGTATTATCATTAAGCCTGTGTCATTTGCATGCTGCTAATCACTTACTTTATTATCTTGTGTATCCATTGTCTTTCTTTAATTGCTCTTTAAATGAAAATTAAAAATAGTTCCAATGCCCACGATACTTGTGGTAGCATCTTGATTATGAAGATAACTTCAAGAAAATGGAACATATAGATAATATATTACAGGAATCCAAGATACTTTGAAAGTTATGTACCATAGCAGGCAACCTCATGAGCGTAATTCTGATATCTTTCTTCGCTTCACTATGTATTGTTTGCTTAATAAATGGTTATTTATATTCATAAAGGTGGTGGGTTTTTTCAGAGATGAATGTCACTGTTTTTGCTTTAGCGTGGAAGAGATACGAAGCCTCCATATTTAGTAGATTCTGCCAGTCTAATGGCGTTACAGGAAGAAGCTAGATTTGTGTTCTTTGTTCTTTCCCGTTAAATCCTAGTCTGTGATATCCAATGCAGAAAAGCGGAATCCAACACCTGCTATTGAATTGCAGAACTTTGACAGCTTTAGGATAAAATTTACAAAATTCTTGGCAAAATTCTTTTTTAGGACAGACCTGTTGATTTAATTTTGACATGGTTAAATTTGTGACAGCCCAGACTTTCCATAATAGGCAGTCTCTAAAAACTTGGTAGCTTCTGGTTATCAAGAAACTTCCAGACCTTATAGCATCTGCAGAATGGGATATTCAGCCTGATTTGAGGCACGGCCTTCATTTGAGAATCAGTACTACTGTGCTCCTAATAATGTATTTCTGCAGCTTGTCAACGTCTGAAAAACCAAACCTGAAAAATTCAGTCTATGAATTTGTAAATGCTATGGTAGGAATTTTTATTGAAGAAAGTAAAGTACATTTTGTTCTTGAATAGCTGTTGTAATTTATTTTTATTCAACAACTTCAGTAAGGTTATGGTTAATGGGAATTTTTGTACTAGCTTATTTGGATACAAGATTAAAATCATATAAAATTTCTGTAATGTCATAGCAATACCAGATCTTTTCCAAACTTTCCTTAGAGCTTTAGATCCTGTGAAAATATAAGGGAGATTGGATCTTTCATGTTGATTAGAAGTTTGGTTGCTTGTTTAAATTTTCTATTCAACTTGTATACTCGAATACTCTAAATACTGATTTAGGAGCATGATTACTGCCTAGTAGTGGGAGGGAAAGTATCTCTACAGTCTACCAGCATATATCTTTTCTGTAAGTTTGACTTTACAGAGTTTCTTCTTCAATGCATGGGCAGGAATATAATGTGATTGGATGTCCACATAGGGTTTTCTATTTCTGCTACGTTCCTGTCAGTTTGCTTGTTCTGTCACTTAGAAATGACTCTCTAGGTAAGAGCAAAGATAAGCAGACATTTTAAAAAAAGCCTCCTCCTATTAAAAAAAAAAAAAAAAAAAAAAAAAAAGAGAGAGAGAGTCAGATAGTGTCATCTGGGGACTGTGAAAACATTGTTGGAATTGTTTCTTGTTTGTTTGAGGACAGATGAATTGGACTAATAGCACAAAAGTTATAGAACCATTCTTCAGAAAAAAATTTTTATTAGTCCCAAGTGTGAGCTTGCTCAAAATCAATTTATGCTGTAACCAAAATTAAATTCAGAAAAGGTGCTGAACCATTGTGTTTAGCATATTCATCTGTGTATTTTTAAAACTGTATCTGTTGTAAATCTTCAATAATTTGCAAACTGTTTCTATTCTAACTTTCCATGTATGAAGAATTTGGCTTCCTAGAACAGAAACTTCAAACTTTTTGTAAATTAGTGCAATCATATATAAAATAAATACCTATTGAATTGATTTATTGACTCCACCCTGGCTTGAAACAGTATTTGACAAAATGCTTAAAATAATATTTTGGTGAACTCTTTCTTAGAGGACAAATATCAAAAAGATTTTCCCATGTAACTCCAATTAAGCAACCTTGCAATTTCCTAAACTTCAGATTACAGTTTGATAAAATGTGCCTAAGGAAACAGATAAGTCTCAGATATATTATTGTATCCTACTTGATTTCATTGCCTACAAAATTTTCTTTAGAGTTCACAGAAAAAGGATTTTCCCACAAAATCTTGGGAAAAATTTCCTGGAAATACAATGTTCATGGAGTTTTTAAACATAGATTTGATGTCTTATTTGCACCATTTTCTTAGCCAAATATGTGGCATGCCAGGTAAAATTTCCATTCTTAACTCATCTCCTTTATTTTTATATCTAGCACGTGGAGTATTTTACTAAAGACTTGAAAATTGCAGACTTTTTTTTTTTTTTAATTTCATTGTTATGAAATTAATGAATTAATGAATTCAATGAGGCTAGTGTTAGACCTAAAGTTCATGAAAGGGAAGAAATGTCCTCATATTTTTTCTTGTTAAATTGTAGAGACCAAATTCATAGCTAGCAATCTGGAAAGGACTTGGAGGGTATCCTTCCAGCTGTCCGTGAGAGGAGGGACTAGGGATTGAAGATCCCTCTGCTCTCCCTTGGTGATCAGTGAATGGAGACAGGGGACAGCAGTGCCTCCCTGAGCTTTTACTCCAAGGCTAGTACTCTGTCTTGCCATGTGAGTTCTTTGATAAGCAATGGAAGTCTATCAGGGGAAAAGGCAGAGAAGTGCTTGTGCAAAGTATCTTGTGATGCACATTACAAAATATTCCCCCTGCAGGAGAGGGAAGTGATTCCAGTTACACAAGAAATGCAATGTGTCTCTAAGGTTTCTAGATAATTCAGAATTTTATTATCATTAAATTCAATCTTCAATTAATTAACAAAATAATTAAATAATTAATCTATTCAGTTAACTCTTTAATTCAGTTCTTCAGTGGTAATGTAAACTTGTGTCTGGACACATCTTCTGTTTTGAGTGAGACAGATATAGTCTGAATTAGATAGACAAAGAGTGCTTCTAAAAGTTTGGAACATGTCTTGAATTTATTTTTATTTATTTAATGGCAATGTGCTCACAGTGTCAAATGTAAATACGCCTTAAAATTTATGTGCGCATTTACATTTTAGCCCTAGATTTACATTGGCCCCGCCTAAAATCACCAGCTTCTTAAAATATCCCACTACAACAAAAATCCACATTGCACCTTGAATATTTAATCTCAGAATCCCATCAAATAACAAGAAATAGACTAAAGACTCTCAGAAATGTTCAAAACCTCTAACTGAAGGAAAGCTATTTCCCCTGATATTGGTACTACTGAAATTAAAACAAGGAAGTAAGCATTTTAGTTTTTATCAACCCATTTAACTCTGTAGTAAATAATAAGGGATAGGAAAGTTAATGCATTGAGTGTTTATAGAGATTATGCCAATTTAAAATCCAGCACTAGTATTTAGATGCAGAAATGACAGTAAGTAGTCAATATAATGCTGAAAAACAACACCAAACACAAAAACTGATGCAAGTTTTCAGTATGTCTGTACTGTGACTGAATAGCATGGTATATATTTTATGATTGCCACTTAATTTTTACTACTTAAAGAATACCAAATTACATTTTACTGTTATCACTGTCTTTATCAGCTTGTTAGCTAGTGTAATGGGTTTCAGTTCCCTTATAAATAAAATAGATAAGGAGCTGGTGTAGAGACATTTCTGCTGGTACTTCTTTAAATATAAAAAGACATTTGAACTGTGAGAGGTAAGCAAAACCCTTAAAGATTTTAGAAAAAACTCTAATAAAATAATGAGTCATTCTGTCATGATGAGTTAATTTTCTTTTTAAGATTAATGCTCACTAAGAAGAGAAAAACAGTGAGCCAGAATAGTGCAGACTTCGCAATGGAAGTTTCATCTTACGAGCAGGCTGTACCTCGCTGGTTTTGTGAATGCTTTTCGTTTTTCTTGATATCCCTGAGCAAATTATCCATTTATTTACACTGCTGACTGTATACTTCGGATATTCTTCCCCCTCAAATGGCCATCAGAGGCATAAATTGCTCTCTGAATCCTTGATTCTGGATAGTGTACTGACTGAATGAGAGTTTCCCACACTTTACTGATTGAGTAAACCCAGTGATTTCGGTAGTATCACTGCTGTTTTTCAGGCAATTGTATCTACACAACCTTAGATATTATTAGTAGCTAGTATATTACTACTGGTAGATCATTGAGGAAAACTCAATTAAAGACTACTTCAGATTCATCCTGATTCCACATCTGTGAAATTTTTATTTAGATGTTTTTAATGGTGAAAACAAAAAACCAAACCAAACAAACAAACCAAACCAAAACAAAAGAGTGGTAGAAAGAAAACAAAATCTTCATTTTCTACTTATTTCCAGTCAGAGTCAAGGATAATTGCAATAAATTAGCCAATTCTAGTATTTGGCAGACCTATATTTAGAATGGAATAGGATGTTGCATAATGTATACGTGATACGCAAAACAGGGTTAATATGCCAAGCTGAAGAAAGTATGAGGCTGGTTTGATGCGTTTTCTGTGAAGTTCAGTATTAGAGGATTGACATTTCTTTTAATGGAAGTACTTTCTGGAGGTACATACTTTCCTATTACTTTTAATGCATGACAGGCATAGTTTTCATACTGGCCATTAAACTGATAATTCTGAAGTGCAAATAATTGTGATAATGGGATGATGTGTGTGCTTTTAAAATATACTCCAAACCCTAGGATGTTGTTTCCTTGTAAGTGTTTCAAATAGGGCATTTGAATACATTATTTGCAAGGTTCACATGAAATTGTAGCAAGGAGATAGTAAGGTATCTGTTTTAGTCAAGAGAATTTTGTTTGAAGAAGTTTACAAATACTGCTTAGGCAATTATCATTCCTTACATTGGTAACTGCACCTGGCTGCATGCAATTAATTGTGCTTTCTAAGGAAAAGTTAGTTCAGTTAGCATTGTACAGGCTGGCATAGTTCAAATCAACTTGATACTCATTTTCACACATGGTATCTACTAAGATGTCTTTAACAGACATGCTACAAAAGGCAGTATTTGAGTGACAAAATCACGACTGATTCCCACCCCCCCACCCCCCCACCCATTTATTAGGTTCAGTTTGGAGTTCTGGTAAAAAAATTTGGCTTGCAGAAAACCTTTGTAGTGGTATTCTTTGCTCCTTTACCATGAGAATTTAACCAAGCCTTGAGATTTTTAAAACACAGATTTCATTTTTTTGAATCACCTGCATACTGTCACTTGACTATTTGCATAGGACAACCTGTCTGCTAAAAGGTTGTGCAGGACTTGGTGAAATCTGGCAGGACAGGACATGGGCACATTATGCTCTCTATTTAGCATCCTTTGAAGAGTTACTTTTCTGCAATATAGAGTAATATGGGAGAGGAGCTTTTGTATACTTGCAATTAGATTAGACTGCAGGAAATATGCAGGAGGGTTATGAAGCATACCTGCCAGATAAATTAGAGGTGGTCTTGATCTGAATCCAACCTGCCTCAAAGATCAGCTCTGGGATTTCAATTCAGATTTCTTTGATAAAATGAGGCTTTAGCTTTCACAGTTCAATCTTTGATCCCCAAGACAGCCTTGAATGTGGGATTTTAGTTTTGACCCAGCCTATAGAAAACTTAATGACATTTTACCATAGGTTTCCAGCTCAGTTCCAGCTTGAGTAATTTGCAAGTCTGCTGGCACTATTTAGCCCACACAGACTATGAAGTCAACCATAAGTAAGTCCAAGTTGATGGAAAAACAATATTGTTAGAACAGGGTGACAGATGTTGATTATCACAAAATGTCTGTTTAAGCATTTTGTATGTATCCATTTCCTTGCTGCAAACACCTGAAGTTTTTGTAGAAGTTACAAAGTAATTGTACTTAAAGACATGGAATCATCTGCTAAAGAAATTGTCAGACTCCATATTGCAAAAAATGACTGCTGTGGTTATTACTGTTGCTGCTCAGGGGAGCTATTCAGATGCCTCATTTATTGGAGCTTAATAGATTAAAAGTCCAAATTGAGTCTCATGATAAAAACCTAATCAAATTCTAATCTGCATAATTTTCCCATAAGCATCAATGGGAAATTCATTTAATTTATGTTTCAGTAGTTGCCAATCATGTGTTGGACAACGTTACATTTATCAAAATACTTTTATTGATTTCTTGCTATGATATCTGGCTTTTCTCTTCCTTTTTCTCTAAGAAAAAATTTGCTTTCTTTTATATAATGACATAATGTATAGTCTTGCTTTACTTGCCTATATGTCATTTTAAAGGGTGAGTTTTCCATTTTGTTTGTAGTTATTGAATACTTGTCTCTCTAAACTAGGTAATATTGCTTAATTTATTTGATAATTTTTATTCAGAATATTTATTTTTGCCTGAGGTCCAAATATGCAGGGTTGATTAATGATTCAACTGAAAAAAATTTAGCATCATTATATAATAAATTATTTTAGCTACAAACCTGTGCTACACTTAGACGTTACCAACTTTGTGCCCTAGAAGCACCTAGTTTAGAAAACTATTAAATGGTAAATAGAGAGTAGGGACAATTAAAAAATTTTTGTTTTAGAGAAAGTTGCTACAAAAAGGACATTTAATTTCGTTTTGCCTTAGTTTTCCATGAGAGCAAGAAGTTCTTCTCAGACTAATACTGACCAGGAATGTTTAAGGTAGAGAGAAATAAAGTTTCCATTCAAGTAAACCTGAGGGAAGTGCTATGGCTAGTAACTACATATTATCTTACTTAAAGTGAGAAAAATAGCAAGGAGTGAACATCAAGACTATGTTCTGCAAAGCGCTATTAAATAAAGCCCCTTTGTTTATGTAGTTTTGGGTTGTGTAAGCTTGTGGTGAACCTTGGCAAAAGTAGGGTTTGGGTAGTTACCATATGAGGTTTTGTGAAGAGGGAAAAAAACCCTACAAAGCCAACAATAAAAACCCAGGCAGTTCAGGTGGATTTCATCTTCATTTTTTGTGCATGCTTAATAGTGAAACTCAAAAGACACTGGGACTGTGAAAAGAATTGTATAATTATCTGTGGATAAAATCCTCAAAGTTATACATGATTCTGCAATAGGCTTAAAATATAATGCTATTTTTAACACATTGTGCTGTTCACAGTTGAAAATGGAATGAATGTGGTGTGATTCAATGCTAAACCTCAAGATGATGAAACTCCAATCCTTCTCTTGATCTTTGTTTTTACAGCTTAATCCTGCCTTGTTAGAGCAGCCCAAGAACCAGTAGACCTATAAATCATTTACACTTTCAGCACATAGGGCCACTAAGACATCCAGGAATGGATCTCACACTTTGGAGAGCAGAAACTAGTATTGGTCCTGCTGCCCTGTGCTTCCTTTTGAGCTTTGATTTGGACATTTTTAGTATAGGCCTCTGTAATTCAACAGTATGGGAATGAACAGACATCAGAGAAGAGCACCTTCTTGGCAGGAAGATGGACAGCTTGTTCTCTCTGACAGCATCTCTCAAAGCTCAAAGCTCCAGGGCTTCTTCCAGCCCCAAAGCACTGGAGAGTAAAGCTGAGAAAGCTGTCCTTCTTCACCCTCAGCTCTCTGTAGATACACCTTGGCCTATGTTTGGGCCTGGAGCATCTCTGAAGATGCTGCAGTCTCTGAAAGAGCTGAGAGCTTGTGCAGTCACATCTGGTCTTCCACATTCCTCTCCCTTTCTAGAGCTTTAATGATAATCTCCAGGAGATTTTTAGATCTTTAGGCAAAAATTGCAGTAAAAGTCAGAAATGAAACCAGAATTTAGGATTTCCAGGTTTTGAGGCCAAACTACATCCCTGTCTCAGACCACATGGGACACTGGAGCTAGAATTGTTTCTAAATTGAATGGCTGTAACAGATTCCCATGAATGTCAGCGGCTCTTTAGCTGCATGACTGCTGCTGAACTTTCCAGGTATACCCAAGTGGCTGTACTTCGGAGAATAACAGATATAGTCTATCATTCAACTGAATGCACAGGAATATTAATGGATATTGTCAGCAAACAGTAGCAAAGGGATATAACTGTGAGGTCCTTCTGTAAGAGAATTATTTCTTTTTGGCTGACTCTGCTTAATGAAAATACTTGTCCCATATTTCTGCATGATAACTTGTCAGGGGTGTGTTTGGCAGTGCACCACCTGTGTGTTATTCATATATGCTCAAAATATTATTATTGTTTCATACTGCTTAGATGAGCCAGAGCTAGTTAATAGTATATATGTCTTTTAAATTATACTTTTGAGGACTTTAGTGCATAGATTACCCAGTGAATGCCATGGCATCTTTCCCTAAAATAGCATTATTTAAAGGGCACTATCAATTTACATGGTACTTTAATGACAAGACCACAACCTTTAGGTCTGCCAAGTGGATTTTCAGTTTGAGAAAGTGCCTGCTGCCTGCATAGAGTTCCAGTTTAGTAAAACATACAACTTTGAAAGGAAAGGATGGCAGAGAAGAAAGGGGCACAGGGAAAGGGGAAGAGAATCATAAAGGATCCATTATGATCCAGAAGATATTTTATAAATGTAACATAAAAGTCCACTTTGAGAATATGCCCATCTGAGTCTCAGTGGAGTCAGTGGAACAGAAGTGGTACACATCCATGAGACAAATTTGTTTCTACATTAAAACCTGAGTAAACATTTATTGGCCATCAGTAAACTTAAAGAATATATTTACTGCTATGAAGAGCAAACCTTCCTGCATTTCATGAGACATTACTCAGTAAAGTGAACTGCATGGGGAAAAAAATTAGCAGCTTATGCCCAGCACAATCAGCAGATCATTTGGCCATCAGGCCAGTTGCTCCAAACAACATATAAGCAGGGCAAAATTGGTGGTGCTTTCAGTATGAAGAAGGCATGTTAAGCCACACCAACATTCCTTAATTTTGAACTTTGCAGTGCCACTGGCTCTCAGAATACCTGCATGTTACTGGTGAGCCCCAGTTAGTGCCTCCCTGAGAGGCCCACAGGCCAGCCTGGCTCAGGAAGCATTGTGCTCATAAGCCCAGTACTGCTCATCCCTTTGTGGGTGGTGGTTTGTAAGAGACAGGGAGGGTTTATACCCACCTGGCCCCGCTGAGTTCTGAGCTGGGGAGCACCTGGATCCCCAGTAACTTCTGGTAAAAAGACCTTGCCTTCTGTTAGGGAGGAAGGGTTCTTATTCCACTAAGATGAGTACATCTTTAAAGAGATAGGATTTTGCCTCCAATGCAGTGGTTAGGTTTTTACCTACTTCTGTGAGCAGTAGTATCTTAGAGGGAGCTGGGGAATACTCTTTGCACAGAATCAAGACATTGAACCAGCAGCTTTCTGCAGAGAATTGTAGCAGGCTCAAACTCCTTCAGGCAGGGTAGCTGAGTTAGGGAATGGGAGTCCCTGCCTCTCAAAGAGGGGGGCTGCTGCCAGGAGGGACGCAGTTACTGCTGACTGCCAGACCTCACTGATTTTAAGCATGGCAAAGCCCAGAACCTGTGTTCCTTTCAGAGACAGGATATACTTAGTTCACTGTTTGACATCACCTTTTTTCAGAGAAGGGCAGGAGTGAGCTGCCTTCTGTTGAAGTTTCCCCAGTTTGATAAGGGAGACCTTATCGCTCTTTCCAACTACCTGACAGGAAGTTGTAGTGAGGTTGAGGGTTGGTCTCATCTACCTAATAGCAAATGAAAGGACAAGAGAAAATGACCTCAAGTTGTGCCAAGGGGAGCTTCACTTGGATATTAGGGAAAATTTCTTCACTGAAAAAATTGCCAAGCATTGGAGCAAACTGGCCAGGGAAGTGTCGGAGTCACCATCCCTGGAGGTATTTAGAAGATGTCTGGATGTGACAGTTAGTGACATGGTTTAGTGGTGGACTTGGCAGTGCTAGGTTGGACTCAATGGTTTTAAAGGTAATTTTCAACCTAAATGATTCTATGACTCTGTTGTGGTGGTTATCCCTAAAACAGATGGTAGTAAGTTGACCCCGACTGATAACTAAGCCAGTCTGGCTCACTTCCCCACAATGAGAAAAAATACTCATGAGCTGAGGTAAAGCCAGTTTAATGAGGAAAACAAAAACAAACCACAAAACAAACAACAAAAAAGCAAAAACCAAGTGATGCAAAGTCAATCACTCACCCAGTATAGCAATTCAACACCAGATGCAGTGGCTGCTGGAAATGGTATGATTTTGCTGTACCTTACCTCCTAGTTGTTGGCAAACAGAATTCCCTTCTCCAGAAGTCTCCCACTGTCACTGTATTTCCTTTCAGAGGGGCTGTGCTCAGACTTGCACAGGCCATGTGAATTTTACTGTAGAGGTTGATCCTTTTAAGCAATTGCAGCCACAGCTCCCTCAGCTTTTTGTTGAACAAGGAGACACTGTGGTTGTAAGATCACAACTATCACCCCTGTTTTACGATTTTTATGGGCATTAATGGAACAAGGTTTGTGGACTGAAGGAGAAAATGGAATATGAAAAGGAAAATGAAAAGAGGTTGTGAGGAAAGCATGTCATTTCTAAATGAATGCTCTGTGCAGAGGAATTTAATCTTTTCACAACTGAAAATGGATCTTAAATCTGATGCCTTAGCTTGTTTCAGCTTCTGTAATGAAATAGAGTTTTCCTAATACCCTGTGACCTGAATTTCTCCCTGCTTTATGGGTGCTATTCCTTGACGTACAAACCTGTATTTTCTCAAGTCAGCATTCGATGATGGATGTCAAAATACAGGTCATGTATTATGCATATAGCATTACCGATTTAAGGTGTTTACTTGTCAAGTTGAAGAAATTCAAAAATGTCACATTCACTGAATCTGCACAGCTGTCACTTGTAGTTTTTCATGCCTTTAAATGAAAGTTCTGATAAAGCAGGTTAGTTTTCCTGCACTTTTTTTTTTTTTTTTTTTTTTTGGTTCTCTTTTCTGGAGTCAAAAAATAGACAGTCTATGTATAGAATTTACTTTGTGACTTGGGATTAGGAATGTGGCCTGAAGGTCTACGACACCATGTGACTCCAAACACAGGCACACAAAATCCACAAATACTTCAGTTTTCCTTTTCCTTAAAATATTCCAAACATTTTTAAAAGTAAATTTCTAGAAGTGTCTGAATTAAGTACAAGCAGGGAAATTAAATTATCAGGTATTTCTTACATCTTTCCAGACCACAGGATGAAAAATATCAAGACATGAGTCTAGTTTTACATTCAAGGTGAAAACAAATTCTCCTTAACATGCTTCCTGCGTTTCAGACTGAATGCACTATGTGTGCAGTGTGCAATTACAGAGCTTCTGACAGTCACTGTCTAACAGAAATGCTGCATTTACTTCAATTTTCTGACACCATCCTAAGAAGACAAATATTTGAAGGGTTAGAGAGGTGGCTACAAATAGCCTTCAATGGAGAGTGTGCGTGTCCGTGCCTCTATGTGGATGCACACTGCAGTGGAGGGAAGGCAAGAAGAACTTGCATGTTTAGGTGCAGTTATGCTAATTTACTTCAATTTGCTTTTAACTGCAGGGAAGTGCTGATGTGCTCCTACCATCTGAATAACCTGATTCACTAAAAAATATTTTAGGGAACGCATCCTGAGATGGGCAGAGGAAAGCCTTCAGGAAAAAGGGAGAAGCAGAGCCTCTATGGATGCTCTGAGCAGTACAATCCCTAGGGTACATGAGAACAGTATAAGTTTTCTTTGCTCTTAGGTAACTGAGTGTAAAAAGTCTTGCTGTTGCCATTTTGACCTGTAATTCTGCAGAGAACCCAACTGGGCTTGCCAGCTTAACTACTCAAGGAGTCTGGATGAGCTTTTTCTATTATACTGTGACAAAGGCCATATCTTGCATCTCCTAACAGAATGCATTCCATAACAGAGTGCAAGACTTAAAACACTAGATCGTGCTGCAGAAGAAGGTGTCACAATAATACCCACCTGTCCTCAGATAGCACTTCCTCCCTTTGGAGTCCCACTTTCATTTTCCTGCTGTTGAGAGAGTGTCAATATCACCTGTAAGTCATGAGGTGGTGCCTGAATTGCCTCTGTAAGACTCACTTTGGGAGCCTGAGGAATCTCCAGCTCTGCCATGCAGAAGTAAATGTTCAAAGAGCCAAAGACAGCTATCAGTCATAGTGCCCAGATACAAGGAAACATCTGCAAACCAACACCAGTTGGAAATGCAACTCACCGTCACCCTGTCGGTCTTACTGAATTAGTTTCAGCACATCACCATGGCTAGGCTCCATGAACGAAGATTTGAGAAGGACTCTACCCACACTTCAGCACAAGTTTCAGCACAAGGAGCAATATTAAATGACTGACTGTTAACACTTCTGATTCCCTCATAGAAATCCACTTTCTAAAGATTTTCTATGCACTGGTAATATTAAATAGAATTGTTTTACTGACTTAGGTTTGTGTATGGCAATGTTTTAGTCTTGCAGGCCTGCTGAAGATACCACATCCAATTCTTTTCTGCTAAGGAATATCTTCACAGACTTTTCACTCTCATCTTAGTTATCCTGACTGTACAATCGTCATGTTGCATCTAGTTTTTCTTGTGAGAGAATGAAATTCATACCAGTACCTTCTGGAGGGCTAAGAAAGTCTCTCCTCAGTGATTCTGGTTTTATTGCCTGTATATTCTATATGTGATACAGACAAAACATAGGGATAGATGAATGCAAGAAAAATTTAAATCCTATTAAATCAGGAAGTCCAGATCTAGTGGTCCTTGTAGTTTAGGGGCAGTTTAACAGTGATGGTAATTATCACTGGAAAAGAACCATAAATCCTTAAGACAATATAAAACCAGTACAATGTGGTAGAAATTATAATTTAGTTTAGAAATTTACTGGTTTGCAAAATTGGTCCCCAATCTAAAGAGAGGTAAACTATGTAATATCATATTCTCTGAATTTAGTAACAGATTAACATATCAATGAATTTAATGGTGTGAAACAGTTTCCACACTGCAAGAAGATAATGAAGTTATGTCAGGAATTAATTTGGCTTTGATTAATTTAGAATCAGTATATGGAGAATTCAGAACTATTGACAGAGGACCAGAAGTCTGTCCCTGGATGTCAGGTGTGAAGTCAAAGAACTTAGGAACAATGTGGCAAAAAAATGTTTTCTCAGAAATGCATGCTTTAAAGTGAGCTTGGATCAATCCTATTTCTGGCATACAAATGCTTGCCTAAAAATGCTGCCTTAACATTTGTCTGTATTAAAGTCTGAAGTCAACCTCTAGCTTCACCATCACTTCTGCAATAATGACATTAAATTAATGTTCCCATGTTTTCTACAGCTTTAATGGACAAGGGAGGTGGAATGCTTTAGTTTCAACAGTGAATTTCCATTCTTCTATTGCATGGGCTTTTGTATAACTACTTGTTTTTCAGTATTTATAATCAAACTCCAAAAGGCTTTGTCTGGGTATTTTTTGTTTAAAGAAACAGAAAAAAAAGAGGAGGGAAAAAAAAAAAAGACAAAAAAATGCTCAGTGTCAAGGGCTCCATTTCAAAGTGTATAGAGAATCAGGCTGAAAACATAATGTCTCTTGGAGGTGAACCTTGGTGGTCTCCAGATCTCTTTTTCTGTGAGTGGCCGCCAACATGTTTCCTCTCCCACCTTTGTTTACTTTACATCTTTACTCTTTCTAGTTTCTTTTCAAGGATTTGTCTTATATACTGTTTGAAAACCTGTGTCTTTTTCTTTCCTTTCTTTCTTTTTGTCTGTTAAAATGAATCCTTCCATCCCAGTATTCCTACAGTGATAATCCTCATAGAAATGCGTATTATAAATGGTACACATGAAAATTAAAAAAAACACAAGCAAACAAACAAAACACTATGTGTAGGTTGTATTACTCCTGGAAAACACTTAAACCCTGCTTGTTGATCAAACTTAAAACCAGCTAATGGAAGCAATTTCTTCCTCATGGTTGTACTACCATTTACAAACAGTACTGTTTAAAATGTTATTTGTTGTTTAAGAAAAGGTGTTTATTTCAGGATTATTGAAATACTGATCAGACAAAATTAAACCTCTCAAACATTGTGGTCTTTTTTATTTTTATAAAAAATAAAATTTTATAATTTTTTGATATTTTAAGTAAGCATTACTCTTTCCATTTTGCACTCTTTGATGCAAAGGCTTAGGATAGCAAAATGAACTTCAATTTCTCCATTAGCTATCAAATATCTAACAGTAGAAATAAACTGTATATCAGTGAAGGATTGTGCTTTTATGAAATAATTGTTGAAAATTAAGACAATTTTTTTTAAATGACAATTTTTTACCATACTTTCCTGGAAAAAAAATAAAATCAAGAGATAGGGAATTCCCCATAGTTTGTCCTCTGTAAACTTTCTCCTTTTTTTTTCTTTTTTCTCCTTTTCTTTTTTCTTTTAGGCTTTACACCCCCTGGAATGGATAGGTCATCTCCAGACAACAGTCCAGTCCATGGCCTGTTACGTCAACCCTCCATTACAACAGGAGCCAACATCCCTATTATTACAGAACTAGGTAAGGAAAGCTAACATTTATCCTTTCATGTACATTCCCATATCTCTTTCCCACTTCCCTTGTTATGCAGTCACAGAGAAATTACCCATACTGTATCTTACACTGTTATGTTTTCTCTTTTGATAACTGCTTTGAATTACTCCCTCTAAAGAAAGTTTAGTAACGGTTCACTTTATTTGAATGACTAAAATATATTTCTCTCCTCCCTTTGGGTTTTCTCCATTTTCTTAAATAAATATTCTATCAGGCAAGACGCTTTTTGCATAGTGTAACAAATAAGCAGAGGTCTTTGGGCTAAGGTTAGAAAAGGAAGAAAGTCACAGTAAGTATGAGCAGATATTTCCTGTGCATTTAATCAATTGTAAGAGGCCATTTGTTTATTTCTTCATGGTCCAAAACTGTTTAATCATGTGTAACCAAACTCTGTATAATAGTATGAGATATTTTACTCCTGAGAATACGATGATGGTAGGTAACTAGACTCCGATTTCCACTCTAGCTGTGGGTATTTATGTTGTCAAGTGGTGTGATGTGAAGTGCAGAAGCTGTTCTGTTTTTTTCATGGCAAATACAAACTTGATCTGTGGTCCTTTGTCCTCTATTTTCTTTTTCAGTTTTATTTTTTAGAGCCTTATCTGTCTTTTTCCCTTACTTTATTCTCTTTCTGTACTTTCTTTTCCCCCTAAATACTTTACTTACTAGCTAAGCCTGGCAAACTTCTGCCTTTGGTTTCAATCAGTCAGGAAAAAAACAGTGGAACCCACATTCTTATGATAACTGAACTGGGTAAGAAGTGCCTTTTTCCTTCACATCACTGTCTTATTTTCTGTTGTTGTTGTTCTTACTGTCATCAGCTTTCCCTTTATTTATCTGGCTGTATCAGAGGGGCTACCCTCATGGCACTGCTTTGAATGTGTTTTATTTGTGGTTCTAGTTGAAATTGACTGTCTTGTTCTGGTTTTTCTTAATGATTTTTTTTTTCACACAGCATCAGTAAACCTTTGATCACACTCGTCTGACCTGCCGGCTGTTTTCATAGCACTTCCTCACCAATTCATTTTCTTTGGCCTGAGTCCCCACCTTCCGGTGCCCTCCCCTTCACCTCCCCCCAATTTTTCTCTCCTTTTCTCTCTCTCTCTTTCTTTTTTGTTACTTCAGCCTGTTGTCAATTTGGTGGACATGCCTTAGCAGTTTTCACAGGAAGTCCAAGAGGAACTAAAAGATACCAGGAAAAAAAAACCAGCATCATACTTTCCCTTAAGCTATTTGTTTGTTTATTTTAGGGAGTAGGCTTTTCCCCAGAAGCTCAGGTTTTGAAGCTGTAGAGAAGCAGTCAAGTTTCTGCATTGTTCCCTCCCGACACAGAGCTCTCACCAGCCTTTGCAAGCAGCGTTTGACGAGCTTTCCCTGTGGTGCAGCACAACACGTTCGAGCCCACCTCACCTGGCCCAGAGACCTTTCATAGAAACACTAGCCTGCTAACTTGCATTAGGAAGATAAAGTTATTGAGGATAACACACTTGCAGAATTCACATTAGATTTGTAGCATTTTGGGAACTGACACCATGCGTGTCTAGCAAGCTGGTGTCTAAGGCAGGTATTAGTCTGCCAGATATAAGTGAAAAAAGAATGGTACTGTCAATAGTGCCTACTCTCAACTAGCAAATTAAACTAAGGTACAAGCTTTCAAAAAGCACATTTTGAAATTATACAGCAGGCTTTCAAATACTATATTGCTCAAGAATCTGGAGAATAAATTCATAGGTATTGTACTAAAGAAAAAAGTATTGTGGATATTGGTGTTTTCTTGGATGAAATTCTTCTGATTCCCAGGGCAGAACATTTCTCTGATTACAATGAGGTGTTACATATTTACAGTTACATCAGGGAGTGGGAAGGCAGGAATTTTAAATCCTAGTCTCATCTCATTTAGACAGCTATTATGCGGTTTTATCTGTAGTAATTTATGTTTTGTAAGCTAAGCATGGCAAGGGCAGTAGAATATAGTTTTGAAAAGGAGTGGACGGAAAAGAAAACTATATGGGAGGTAATTAAACTGTATGAGAAGGAAGATAAGAATAGCAGGCAGAAAAATTTCTGGCTTAAGAATTTCAGAGATGAAATTTGATAAAGTTAACAGCAGCTCTCATGCTGTCTTCAAAGTTGGCTCAGGAGACATGTTCACACGGGGAATAGGGACATAGCTGGTATATGCAGTTTCAAATGCTCAAAAAGTTTTTAATTTCCCTTTCTTGCATGGGAACTGAAATTAATTTGTTGTTTAGTAAGTTAAAGGGTATTCTGATGGCATAGCTAAGCAGTCTGTGCTTTCATGCCTGAGGGAGATTAATATGGAAATGAAATATTTCATGAAATATGGTTCACTTGATACACTGATCTCAAGGAAACAACTATTTTTATTTGGAATGAGATGGAGTCAGAGGGCTTAACTGTGACAATGAAATGCCAGAGAAAGTCTAAATGGCAAGTACTACTTTATTCAGGCTTTTTCTTTAAAATAGCCTCATGTAGATTCTTTTTCACACTGGCTAATACAGAATTTGTGGCTGAGAAAGTGACGTTACGGAGATAAATATTTGAACAAAAGGCAGTGCTGCAAGAGAATAGCTGCTCATTCAGATAGATGCGTGTTAAAGGGACAGTCTATCCTCTTTTGAGCTATAAGTGCATTAAGATAATTCCAGTAAGAATCACAGCAGCACATCTAACAGATGCCTGTGGGCTATATCAGAGTTTTATTGACAGCCTTTATTTTACAACGGGGTTCTAACCTTGTATCTTGTGATAACATTTCACTATCCATGTATACAGCCTTAGCCACTGTACCCGACCAATACCAAGATTGTCTCAATAAATAAGAGCATCGTGTATCTCATTTTAAGTGCAGGCAGCTGGTGCCACGAAACTACTTTTACAGGAAAGGGATAGTCATCTCTCAAGAACAAGAGTGTCACCTCTTACAAGCAAGAGATTTTTAAATGCACGTTTTCACATCCATCTTGATTTCATTTTCAGTGACGTCAGACACAAGTCTGTGTTTCCAGACATATGCTGTTTCTTTTTCTTTAACTGTGTAATGTGTGAGATTGCATGCTGGTGACCCAGAGGCACCTTATGATTTTACTGTTTTTCTTATTATTTTTAGTAAATGATTCAAATGTTCAGTTCTTGGACCAAGATGATGATGATGATCCAGACACAGAACTGTATCTCACGCAGCCCTTTGCATGTGGAACCGCGTTTGCTGTCAGTGTGCTGGACTCTCTTATGAGCGCAGTAAGCAAGCAAAACCTTTTTCATTCCCTTCTGTCAGACTTATTACGAAAAAGTGTGAAAGCATGGACCCTTTTCCTCAGGTAGGCAGAAGACCCTTTCTTCTTAGATGTCAAGAATTTCAGAATCTAAACTAGGTTATTTTTCCTGTTGGATGTGGAGACCGTAACTGAGATATCTAGGACTTCCATGAGTCCACAATATTACGAGGAAAGAGTCTTATGTCAGGTTTTAAGGATAATGTTTTCCAAAAAAAGTTGTCTCTTCCTTCTGAAATCCAGACACAAATTCAGTGTGTCAGTCCTGTGCTCACCATTCATGTCAGACAGCATCAACTGTGTTTTGAGCTTTTAATTTCCTGTAGCTATGAACAATGCTCTGAGTATGAGCATTGGGGGACACTGATAGAACTATACGAAAGCCATTGTACACATCTCATGAACTCTACTTGTGTGAAGAAAGGTTATCCTCTCTTTTTCATATGAGTTTTCTTGTGAATCAAAACTTCAGCGCATGCCAGAAACTACAGATGGTGGCCTTTGGTTATGTCTACATTAGGACTTTTGGTTTGCAACCATAGTACAGTTCTGAAGCCTCAGTCCTACTCCTTTACATTCTCCTCATATTGTCTAGGTTTTAAGACCAGTCTTGCTCTGCGTGAGCTACACTTCTTTCAGAGTGACCTTAAGCTCTGCTAGATATAGCAAAGATGTAGTCTTTTTAAATTCTAATCATAGGTTTTCTGAGCTCCCTGTGGAATAACGTTCTGTAGTGCTGGGAATCATCTGTTGTAAGTAACACTTTGTATGAGCAGATGGATTTCTTTAGGAGAGCAAAGTCTGACCTTCACGTAAACTCAGAATGAAGCTTTTTGCTTTTAAGAAAAATTCACTGTGATCTTTATTATTTAATATTTTTTTTTGTATTTCATATTTATGTATCTGTATTTTGTATTTTTCCCTGTTATATTGCTCATATGTTCTATCCACAGATGAATAATATCAGTCTACACTGATAAAAGTTTATTCTAATTCATTCTAGGAGTTTTCAATAACCTCAGAAAATGCTTTTTCTTGAAAGCTATTTACAGTGTTTTTCAGATGTGACAAATTCAGAAAGCCTAAGCAAACATAAACTCTGTACCTTCTCTAATTAAAATTAATCTCTACCTATAAAATATTTAGTATTTTCAAATTTTATATGGGAATGATTTAACGTGAAGGTTCCAAATTGTTGTATATCTACTCCCATTATTATCTAAATCAATGTCCCTGAATGTATTTTTCAGTAGAACACTTCCAGAATCTAAAAAAGTAGGGTTAATCGTTCTGGTTACCTCTGGCATCACCACAGAAAGAGAGTGAAATGTTGTGGGCATCACTGCTTTCTTGTGCAAAAGTATGTAATGTAAATAATAGTGAGGCAATGAAAAATATGTAGAGATCATGCCTGTTCAGAAATTTTTATTTGTAACTCACCATATAATCCTCATAATATTTTTAGTTATTGCTAGCTTTTATTAACTTTCATTTTTTGACAACATGCCCCTCTATTTCTGCAATTCCTTTCTTTAACAGTCTTTTTTCCAAACATTTTCACATCTAAGTGGTCATATTGTATGTCAGGGACAGTGCAGCCTGAAGCCAGAGAAATGTGATAACAAGAGTAGAAAATTCTATACTTAGAAAAAATACTAATCAAGAAGACAAGCCAAGGATTCAGTCACTTAGAATTGTTCACCATCCTGTCTTTTCTTTCACCACTTTGCTGATTGGTGGCAGCGTTATTTTCTCTTTTATTCCTCAAAGGCCCAGTAAAGAGTTGGAAAAGTACAATTCTTCCTGACCCTTCAGAAAGGGTAAAATGTGTGAGATGTTTTCCCTTTACTATCCCTATTCTCATGGGAAAGATGTATTCTCCTTTCACTTCTTCTCCAAGGAAAAGAGTGTTTCTCACACAAACTAATCTACTTGCAATATATTATCTGTTTATTTTATTTACTCCAGAGTACACTCTTTTTAGGAACCAGCTTCTATTTGTTCTGTTTAGCTTCAAGCCAGTAAGGGCAAAGTGAACCCAAAATCCTTGCTAAATTTTAAGATCTGCAGTCATGCTTTCATCCTATTAATTGCATAGGAATTCAGTAAGAAGTATATAATTTGCACTGTGCTGGCCTTTGCCAGCTCACTTGGAAACAAGTATATAGTTCACTGTTCAATCCACTTAGTGATTCAGGGGGTTTTACTGACAAATTTTTACACGAAAATTCCAATTTATGATCTCTGTTGGTATCTGTTATGCAAATTCCTTATATAGTCTACAATGCAAATGTACAATGCATGAACTGCTCCTTTAAGAATGAATCTCTTCTCACAGTAGTGGGGTTCTGTAGTAAAACAGGTGTAAGAAAGATTAGAAAGTAGAATAATACCCATGCACATAGTATTATTTCTGACCTATGGATAATCTGAAACATACATATAATGTATGTATATAGAAAAAAAGATACAAAATATATTTAAATAATTCAGTTATTGGATAATCATAATTTTACAGTATAAGTGGTAAACTATTAGTTTATTTTTTTATAGTTTCATTAATAGATAAATAGTGCACTAAACCCTACGCATGAATCACAGATTAGAAAACGTGGTCACTTTCTGACTCAACTCTGAATGCTGAAACTCTTTACTTTCTGCTAGTTTAGAATTATTTCCTATTAGATGACAGTATTAGATATTTTAAGTTTGAAATTTTTATTTCCTTATTTTGTAGATAAAAGGCCTAGTGGAGTTTAGTTTTCAAAATTATATCTACTTTGGACAAAGGCCATCTTTGTCCTTTGCAGCAAAGGCAATGTATTCCGCAAACCCAAGATTCACAGTGTAGCAGCTGAAACATCATTGCTGAGAAGACAGTAACCAGGTCCAAACCTTCATTGTCTTTTTGATGAATTGGTAGCAGTGGTCTCTCCAGGCTTCAGTTTGAGGGCGTCATTGTGGTCTGTGTGAAGACTCTAGGCATAATTCAGGTTTTAACTATGTCAGTGGCTATTGTTAAATTGTTCCAGCTAATCATAATTATGTCTTTGAAGAGACATCTACTGCCATCAGAAACTTGAATCATATATTTTTATTATTTTGTCGTAACATATGCAAACCCAGGGAAAGAATACATGTAGTCTGTTAGTCTCAAGGTGGCACCACTCCTGAAAAGCAGAGCGTGTTCTCATCCCCAAGTGGAATGTGACTAAAAAGTGTGGGACTGGAAGCATCCTTTAGACTATGTGAATGGTGTTTAAAATTATTATCTTCAGCTATAGAAAAGTTACATGACATAGGATAGTCTAAGACAAGCAAATTTTTAAGCAGAAATACTTTTTCCCTTTCTGGTTCTTGTTGAGACAGCTATTCCAGAAAATACTGTGCATGCAAGGAAACCATTTTTATCGGACTTCAGTACCTTAAAGGTTTGAGCACTTGGCCTGAGAGCCAAAGCTTCACTCTTACTCTTTTTGGCACTGAAGCTATGAAAACCACAGAAGTTCTGGCAGGTTGGCATCCCTCCCACACACACCACTGGCAACAGACCTGATGCACTGTCGGAGTGGTGCCATTAGAGGAAAGGATCTCCAGAACCAGATTATACCCTTTAACGTTCATTATCCTGGAATTCATTTCCTAACGCTAGAACTTTAGGTCTTAATTTTTTTCTCTATTACCAAATCTTACTTTTTCTTCAAATAAACAAAAGCACAGAATGGAAGAAAATAGTTAAAACAGTTTAAAATAACTTTTCATTGTATCCCTTTTCTGAGAGTTCTCCCTGAGGGATCCTCACAGTCTTATTTAAACAGAAAGAAGCTCTTCTAACCTGTGATATGGATGTTTTGAAACATAAGATTGTAAGTCTGTTCAGGGGCTAGCAAGCAGCATCTTGTAACTTTAAGTGTCTCAAATGTCTTTAAAGTTTGGACAATACTTTGAGAATTAATAGATTTTCAAACCATGAAATACTGTTATTTATTTTCTGCTGTTGATTCTGTCTCAAAAGCAAGTTTGTTATTGATAGGAGTTACTGATGTTAGCTCAGTTATTCCTCAGGTTTGGGTATATATTATTTCTCCAACTGAAAAAAAAATAATTAAGATACTTGTTTGAAAGTGAGGTTAAAAGCTGCATGCAGTGGAGAAGGAGTCTTCTTAAAGGAAATCCATACAAAATCACTAGCAAAAACAAAAAAAGGAAGATATTACTTGGAAAATGACAATTTTAGCGTTATTATAAATGAAAGGCAAAGCTCTATTAAAGTTAAAGCAATATTATTAAAAGATGTGCTAATTTTCAGTTACATTTTCTGTAGAAGACCAATTAGTTTAAAAGGCTTGACAACATTAACTGCAAAACATAAGCAGTCTGGTAATTATACTTTAAAAAATGATTGAACAAATGGGAAAGCATCCCCAAAATATCTGAAAGAGCAGCACTACAGTTCCAGAGCATGGGCTAGGTGGCACTGCTAGCTCAGATATCTGTGTCATAATTTCCTTGCTATTTACCCAGTTTCAGTGTCTATGATGCATTTCCTTTTTTTTATGTTTAGTCTACACCTATTTCATATTCTCATTCCAGGGGCCGACTAAAGCAATGTCATACAGATGTCCAGGGTTTGTTTAATGACAGCAGCAAACAAGTATTTCATCAGTTATGATTTTATATTAAACAAAAGGAATTCTGTGCCATCACTGGGAAGTGCCTTGTTACTTTAAATACAACAGCACCTTTCCAAAGACATTCTGTAGATCAGTTTCTTACAAGTACTGGCATATCCAGGCCATGTACCCTCCCATAGAGCAAGTAGAAGATCACTCTCAAATTAATTTCAGTGTATTATTATTCCACAGGAAATGGATATCAGCTAGTTCAGCTTTTCAGTGTCCCCCCAGTTCCAAACTGGCAAGAGGTAATAAGAGGAGTCTGATTTTTGTGACAATCAAAAGCACGGATAGACAGGTTTTTCCTGAGGAGTTTTAAAGACATTAGTACAGGAGGAAGAGACACTATTTAGCAGATGGTGACAAGTTACAGCTTCCTATTCACCCATCTTTTCTCGCTTATGGTTGGACATTTTCTGGTCAGATGCAATGCTGGAGCAGTTTGTCCTGAAATTTGGAACCTTTTCTCTCACTGATGACATAAAAAACCCCAAAACCCATCACTTGACTACACTCATCCAGCTGATTAAATGGTGACATCCACATCCATCATGGTGTGAAACCCAAATTAAGCCACTGTTCCAAGATAAATGTTGCCTCCTTTGCTAGTACATGTCTTTGCTTTGCCTTAACATTTGTATAGCAGTGGGAAGCCTTTCTCTGGTGACAGCATTATGTTCCATCAACAGTAGACCTGGTTCTTTTTTCATTTGCATCTTGGATTCTGGCTATTGCTATAATTTGAATTACAGAATAGAGAGAGAAAGGGTTGGAAATCAGTGAAGGCTTGCATATTTTACTCCTAAAGGGTAATGAAATTATTAGTACTATTTTAGACTTTTGCATGTTTTACCAGTCACTGCAAGTTAGCAGTCTATAAAATAGGCTATTTTAAAAGAACTAGAATTCATCAGTCTCAGAGCAAGTGATCATTTCTTACCATAACTGGCCTCATTTTAAAACAGATATGAAAAAAACACCAGTAAAGATACGCTTTTACTTTTGTTTCATGTTCTTCTGTGTTGATTTATAGATGTAAAACTGAGAACAGCAGTTTTGAATAATACTAAATATCACTACTTAGAGAAGAAAAGGAATCAAAAGTCCATAATAAAAGAGTGGGGAAGGCATGAGAAAAGACCCTATTGTAGAAAATGTTATGCTTTTGTCAAGATGTGTGCTTAGGGTGCCATATAGAATATATTCTTATATATATTATATAAGAATATATATAATGTATGTATTATAAGAATATATTGAAGCACATTTTTCCGAGGGCTTCTACAATTGAAGTTCCTCTAACTTCTAGATCTGGCAGAATTGTCTTTATATCCATGAAACTGGTGTCAAGCAACATTGCTGCCTAACCGCAGGAGCAAAGGAATTGTGCTCATTATTTTAGTTCTGAGTGCTATATAGCACATGCTGACAAAGCAAAGCAAAGAGACTCACTTTAGTGCTTTTTTTTTTTTTTTTTTCCTTTGGATTCTGAGTACTTCCATGTTTGAAAAGTATAGCACAGTCGGAAGAGTTGCCAAAAAGAGCAACTCTGATTCTCACCTCAGGGACATCAAGGAAGAAGTAATTGAAGAATAAACAATCATGCCTGGATGTCTTCTCTCTCTCACCATGGCAATTCCTATTAAACATCATGTAATTGCTCCAGACTTACATTCCTGAAAGGGGTCACATTGATTTTTCTGTATGTTAAGAAAGGTTTGAGTATTGCACTTGAATTGTTACAGTGCATCCACATATGTAAGAGCTGATTTGAGATTGTTTTACACTATCTGAATCTTCCTGAATCCCTGTTTATGTCAGATTACTCTTTAAAGTACTCTTTGTATTTAAAATATGTAGTGCCTTACCCAAGCTAATTTAAAATAATTGGAACTGATGAGATGCAAATATTTGCTTTAGGGCATATATAACAATAACAATATGTTCCTCTCATTTTAATTGAGTCAACAGGTGAATGGCACAATAGCCTATGTAAATAAGCAGAGAAGCTTGAAGTTATTAAACTTCAGTGTAACAATGAAAAACATTGGCACATAGAATTTGTTTTCTTCTGTTTTATCTGTTGTCTCAAGCAAACAATGAAACTGAAATTTCATTATACAAAGAAAGAATATCAAAGTAACATGGACAGGAAGACAGTTCTGCTTTTTGATCTCAGAATAAAATATTTCAACCTGTACCTCAGTTTACCCATGTATTAAATACAATTACATTATATGGATAGACCAATGAATTTCATTGAAAAGTATTATTTAAAAATTATTCTCTTTGAATAACAAGCTCTGTTTGAGAATTCATTTCATTCATTTTTACTTGGTTAGATTAAAGACATTTGTTCCAAGTTCTAAATTCAACAGAAGTCACAGATCCAGTAATGTCAATTCTGTGTATTTTACAGTGAGCTCATTTTCTCCTTGTATGTCTCCCACACTTGCAAAGCTTCTGAAAACACAGACATTAGTGGCATTATAAGTGATGGTGTCTCCTCTTTTTGTTCAACATTTTTTTTTCCCAGTACAATGCACTGCAGATATTTAACTGAGTATATCTGAACTATACCAGTATACTTTTAAGTGAACTTGAAAGTCATTCATCTGGATTTAAATTAATATTTTACATACCCATTGTTTGCCTGACAGACCAGCAATGCTACAGATGCTGGCAAAATGTCAGTGTGGAGTAAATCTTCCCTAATAAACCACACTTACCCTATACCCTAGAGTTTTTTAAAAGGACCACCAGGATCCCAAACTCATCATACATTTATCTGGAATGAACTCAAGATGTTTAATTGATACATGCTTATGTCTGAACACTGTCAAGTCTCGTAATAAGATGTTTAGTACAATACATCGGTTAGACTGCTAGAGTCCAGCCACAGTAATAAGTAATGACATTTGCAGCACAAAGGCAGCTCCCCAACGAATTGGTGACAAGAGTAAAAAGGCAATCTAGCCTGTGTAAGCTTTAAATGTGGTCTGAATTTTACAATTGCATGTCCTAAAGCCCATTATTAGACATGAAGGCGATGAGAAGGAAAGCAGTCATTGCATCATTACTAACACCAATTATAGGAAACATAAATCATTCAAATTTTTGTACTTTAATAAAAATCAGCCTGAATTGGTGTTTAGAAGGAAGGATCTAGTATAGAAGCCTAATGGGATAGAAGAAAATAGAGTAATTGGAAGCTGCTGTCTTTTCACTTTCTATATAAAATTATTTGAAGAGACAGCCAAGAACTTTAAACAGCAGAAACCCGGAAAAGTTGTAATTTGGATGTCTTCAGTTGTGACTTTAATGGTGTTTGCTTAAAGAGCTTTCTTTTATCTCTGCAGACATACTTCAATGACAATATCCTCACACTGATACGGACATTGGTAACAGGAGGAGCCACACCAGAGCTGGAAGCACTGATTGCTGAGGAAAATGCATTGAGAGGAGGTTACAGCACGCCCCAGACACTTGCAAACAGGGACAGGTGTCGAGTTGCTCAGTTGGCTTTGTATGATGGGCCGTTTGCAGACCTAGGGGTAAGATCATGAGGGAAATGTAGGACCAAGGCTGGTCTGCACCATATTTGCTTTCTCTCAAACCGAGTGAAAAATCTATCTTAATAAGCCTATAATTTCTGTAATTTAATAGAGCTTTTGGATTGTTTAACAATTTACAGCACAGGGTGCTAGCTTTGCTCTTAACCTTTTTAAGAAGCTATATGACTGCCCGGTGTCCTTACCTGCATATTTCATATAGAAAATCCTGTAGCTCTTCTTTGTCAGCTAAAGAGATGGATAAACTGATTTCGATGATATAACTATTCTAACAATAATGCATTGTAAATGTAAGTAATATATATATTTTTGTTGGGCTTTGATAAGCTTATAGTGTTTTCATGGAGCTTACATTTCTTAAAATATGCTTATTAGCTTGAAAACAAAGCTATAAGTTTTGTTTTCTGCTGTTGCTGGATGAATGAAAATTCATGTGAAATCCTAATTTTTCCTAAGAGTTAAGTAGAAAAACAAAATCCAAAACAAAACAAAAAATTAAAAACCAATCCCAAATAGACAAATGATCTTTTTAAAACAGTGCAATTGGATAAAGAAATATCTAGAATTTTTTTCTAGACCACCTTTTTAAATCTTGAGGTGAATCCCAAAGCACACTTCGCTTTGATGATGATGTAGGATTTGCTATTTCTTGAATTAACCTTGTGTTCACCAGCTCTGTTCAAAAAGAATGGAGCAATCTTCTTCACAAAAATGACAGGGAATCTCAGTTTAAGGATTAAGGGCAGCAAGAGTACACAGATAGAAGCAAACAGCCTTTCATTTCATGTAGAAGTCCAATCATAGCTAAGGCTAACAGCTCATCAAAACACTTGGGCATGCAGCATAACATTTCCAGAAATAAAACAAGCAATACCAATCCTTTCAAATCCTTTCACCAGAGCCTCAATTGCACTACATCTGTGAGGGCAGAATGCATTAACACTCTATTACTTAAGAATCACTCTTTGAGATACATGAATGATCAAATCTAAACTTTTTTTTTGCTAATCAAAACATTTTATGTTATTTATGACAAATGGCATACATCTCATCTTTATTTTACAGAGGGAGATATTTTGTTACCCTTTTAACCCCACAGAACTCTAATTTCTGTTGTGCTCCCTGGTGAATTTTTTTGTCTGGATGACAGTATGGCTGCTGCCAAGAAAGGGTCAAAGATACTAACCATTTTGATACCACAGTTAATGTAACTTGTAGAATATGCATTGTCTGGTACCAAAATTTATATTTCCAGCCTAAAGCAAATCACTCCTTACAATTTAGCATCATTTCAGGCACCAAGGCTCTCTTAAATAATGATCACTTTACATAGTTACTTATTTGAAATAAAATATTTAGATCATTCATTTCCTTGGATAAAAGGTTCTCATTTGAGACAAACAACAGATTATTTATATATTGTCCTTTTTTTATAAGTTCATATTGGAAAACCTGATCCCCAACGTTGTGCTAACAGAAAGGAAAGAAAGTAAATGTGCTGATCTGTTGTTTTTTTTAATCTCTCCCCTCATTCTCCTAGGATGGAGGTTGTTATGGAGATCTATTTTGTAAAGCACTGAAAACATACAATATGCTTTGCTTTGGAATTTATCGATTAAGGGATGCACATCTAAGTACTCCCAGCCAATGCACTAAACGGTAAGTCCAGTCTTCTAGAACATCTCAGCTTTACTGTTCTTCAGTCTTCTCAGCAAGGAAGATCCCAAGGCCTGTCATAAATCTAAAAAAGACCTTTCTCCATTTTTGGCATAAGTTTGCCACAATAGCTAATTCTTTGAGGCCTTCACAATGACTCTTTAGCTGACTTTAAATTATAAGCTGGATATCACAGTATAAATTTTAGCTAATTTTATTCAAAAAATTTTTAATTAAATTTTCAAATTTTATCATTATCATGTTTGCTTTATGATGATCCACTGTTTGCGTGCAAGAAAAGGACTTCCATTTCCTGATATCAATCAACTGTAAATCAGAGGATAATAATTCAAATTATAGTAGCTAGTCTTTTTTCTGAATGCTCAAAAATACTCCTTTGGGCTTCCCATCAATACTATCTGTATCTAATCATAATTTCTTCCAGTAAGTGGAAATCCTTCCCTTGGTAGACTCCATTTTTACTTCAGGAGCACCAAGCCTGATCCTAGTGCTTTAAATAGAGCAGACACATTTCCATCTTTGCAAACTGAAGGTCATTTAGTAGCTTGCTTGAAATGTGTCTTAATTAAGTGCCTTCTAGAAATACACACACAGACCCATACCAGAAGTATCACAAATCTACCATCTGTTACTGTTTCATGCTGTACAAAAAGCATCATTATTGGGTGAACATGGCAACAAACAACCCTGAAGCCCACCAAAGTGGTTTCTTCTGTAAGGCTTTGGACAAATTGGGTAGAAAAAATGATTTGCAGTTTGGATTCACACTACATTTGCTATAGTTCAGTTATTTGTTGGATTATTAAGGGAATTCTGTCCCTGAAGCAGCTAAGCAGATTTCTTATGAGCACAGAATTAATTTGAAAATTAATTTGAAAAGAAGTTTTAAGCTTTGTGTTCAATTTTTCATTTCTTGCTTGGACAGAAAATACCTATTGCCTTCCTCAAGTATGTTTTTCATGTGCATGATAAAATTTAGCAGCTGCTCTATAAGCCCTTCCTACCCTGAAAGGGCATTAGGTGAAGAATTAGGAAATTCTTGAAATTGAGTGACTTTTTATTTCAGATCTGGGATTTATACTAAGCAATGTTAGACTCTTGGATGTTCAGATTTCTCTTTATAAATGCTCTTTGAGGCATGAATGTATATATGGAATGGATAAGCAACATTAACCTCACTACAGATTTACTGATATATTTTCTTTAACTTGTTTTATCTAGAGTCACGATCCAAACAAATAATTGTAACCCTTGCTCTATTGACAGTACTTAAATATTTAATAACTATATATATTAAATACGTATTTAAATAGAACTGCATATAAAATCCCTGTCTCCTTGCTTTCAGTCATTCTTTAAAATACTGTTTCTGGTGGGTATGTTACAGGTTTTTGTCAATATGTAAATCTATTTGCTAGAGTCATTGCATTATGGTGCAGCTAGAGAAAGGAGAATGGTTTGCATGGTGTCTTCTCTGAAAAATCATTATGTGATTCACTTGAAGCACATCCTCCTCAGACATTATGTCTTTCCAACAGAAAACATGCAAAAAGTAACAGCTGATGTAAAAAGGTCCTAAATCATAATGGAAGTTACGTGAGCTACAACTAGGTACAAACTGCAGGAAACAAATGCAAAACTCTGGCTAAATCTCATGAGCTAACATCTCTAGAAGAAATTGTTTAAAATAAATCTAAACCTGTTTTCTCTTTTTTTCTTTATTTCTTTTTTTTCCAGTTATGTTATCACAAACCCACCATATGAATTTGAGCTTGTGCCGACAGACTTGATCTTCTGTTTGATGCAATTTGACCACAATGCTGGCCAGTCCCGAGCCAGTCTTTCTCATTCCTCCCATTCCTCCTATTCTTCCAGCAAGAAGAGCTCATCAGTTCACTCTATCCCATCCACAGCAAATCGACCGAACCGCACCAAGACCAGGGATTCCCGGGAAAAACAGAAGTATGTGCAGGAAGATAGACTTTGATATGTGTATCTACTCCCACTGTGTGTGAAACTTGCATTCACCACCCATTCTCCCCAGTTAATGTTTCCAGCAGTGATGTTCCCTGTTTTCCCATGGAGTTTTCCCTTTTTGTACACATATTTTGCATATGTATGACAGTGTGCATGTGATTGTCATTTTTATTTCACCACCATAAAACCCTTAAGCACAACAGCAACAAAGCAGACGGACCAAAAGTTATTTATGATGCTAGGGGAGAATAAAAAAGAATTCCAAACCCATAGGCACACTGAAAACATAAATAACTCACTGCAGTTACTCTACATAGACAAAAATAGAGAATATTTAACATGAACACTTGCTCTTGATGTCCGAGATCCACAAAGAAAGTAATTTAGTGCAGAAGTGTTGATGTATGTTGAGGTATGGGGTTTTTTATATTCATATTTAGAGGAGCTGATACATTTATTTTAAGCTTATAAAACTAATGGAAAAAAAAGAAAACCTGCAAAAAAAAAATCCCTACTGATTTTTCACTCTCAAAGCATATATTATATAGGGCTTACACTCTTTGTATAGATTATTGCTACACACCTGCTTTATACCAAAGCAATATCAGGGACTTTTCTGCTTGTTTAAGGATTTTCTCTAAAATACTAGCCCTTTGGAGATAGCGTGTTTTCCCTTTAACACTTATATTGTCTGGGCATGAAGTTTTAAAACTCCAATGGTTTAATTTAAGTTTAGAAAGAGTCTAATTGCATATTAAATTATTATTCTGTCTATTTATACTGCCACATGAATAGCTATATTTTCTTTCACTTTTGACATTTGGGATAAAAAGCCATATGTATCATAAATATTGGATGTAAGTCATTAAAAACTGCCTTCCTGGGACTTTTACGTCTTTAAAAGGTGAATTAGTCACCTTATGTACAGAATAAATAATGTTCAGAAAAGAGCAAGCATTTTTCTATGCTTACTTATCAGATCTCGAGGGATTTTGTTCCTTTCCCCAGATGGTAGTTTAACTTTTCCAAGTTAGAGTGCTGGTATAAATCTTCCAATAAAAGTCCTAATATGTTAAGATCCTCCAAAATCTTGCTGCATGTTCTACCTGTTTTTTTTCCAACAGGTGCATGCCAATTTGCAGGAATACAGGGGGAAACAACTGAGTGCCTTTAAGTCTCTCCCATTTGAGAAGAAAAGGTGCTGTGCCCAAGACAGCTAATGAGGAGAACAAGAGGGCTGGATTGGAAATATTCACTGTGCTGAGGCGTCATGTTCTACACACTTGTCTGAATTTAGTTCTTGCAAATTATCACCAATGGCACATGTAGCCAAAAGAAATTGTGTCAGGGAACTAAATAAAGTAGTGGAAAGGAACCTACTGTAGACAGCCATAGAAATTATACTTCAGGCTTGCTTTTATTTTTTGTTTTTATTTAAATTTCAGAAGCCTTTTGATATACAACTAGTTCTAGGTATATGGAGAGTTTCTTAGAGTAGGAAGGGCAGTAACACATCCTCTTCCCTGGCTACCCAGCAAGAAAGCATGCAGACACAAAATAAATATTTGGATTTGGAATGATTAGCATTGTAACTGCCAACTCAGACAAGGTGCTTTTATGGTTAGTATTGTTTTCTACCTTCCCCTTCCCCAAGCATGATAATTTTGAAAATTTGCTTGCTGTGTGAATTGACAATGAAGCCAAGCACTTTTACTGACAAAACCTGGAACCATGTAAGTGGGCTACAGAGAATACCACCACCGTGCAGTGCTAACCATAATGATTGGAATACAGTATATATGTGTGTGTGTGCATTCAAATGCAGCTGTAAGTCCAATCAGTGAAATACGTTGCAAATTATGGATGCTCCCCTACAAATGAGGCTATTACAGTTGCTCTTCATCATAAAGAAAAATTCATGTGTTTCTTTTTTCTAAGAAAGTGATGTTTTGCCCTGAGAATATTTATTACTTCAAGGATGTGCCAGTTAAAGTGCTCAACCAGAAATATGACAGTTTAAAAGCATTGTAAAACTTACATAGCTTACTTCTTTTTCTAAAGTGCAACAAGGATGAATAGAATGGGCCAAGGTATGAAAATTAATGGTTCTGCATGACCTAGCAACTGCTGTGGGTTTCCTTCTATAACTTTGTCCTTGTGAAAACTTGTGAAATTAAAAAAAAAATAGTTACAAACTTTATTCAGTTATTGGTTTGTTTGTTTGGTTGGTTGTTTTGTTGGTTTTCCTTTGCCTTTTTTTCCCTCCAAACCAAAAGTAAAACTGGCTGCTGCTGCTGCTGCTGTTGCTCAACCCTGTTTTATTTTTTATCCTCTCATCTGCTTGCCTTTCTAAATGCACGTGTCCTTTTGTAAACACCCAGGTTCCTGCTCAGTGAAGATGCCTTTCCTGGTGCAGACATTAAATTCCCATTCCTCATTCCAATTTCTTTCCTCTCTTCCCCTCCCTACTCTCCTATCCCTTGTGTATGTACATGAGCATCTTTTTATGTTGGCAATATTTATTGAAGATAGTCAAGAGCAGTTATGCATTTTGGAAGAATGTTAATGGCTTTGACACCAAAATGCTTTTCCATTAATGTTTTATCTGGTTTCCATTTAGCAGAGAAAGGAAGGGTGTTAATATGAAGCCACTTGTCACATCATACATAATGTTTTTATCAAAAAAAATAGTATTTGTGTAATTGTGCAGCTCAAATAGAAAAAATATAAACAGCGTGCATTAGAGAAGCAACTTCTCTACTTTATGAGCAGCAGAAGAGGAATATCTAATATGGATGCAAATCTGAATTCTTCAAAATATATTGAAGTCCAGTTCACCTTTGTCCTAAAGTTAGAATTCTATAAGTTTTGCCTTTCAGTTATATCGTGCAATTTCCACTGCTGACTCTAGTCAGATTGATCAAATAGCTTATTACAGTGATAAAGATTTTCTGATAGAGTTATACTAATGCAACTGGGAGGCTGGTCATTACAAGTAGAGAAATGCTTAAATCAACTATGTTTTGTTGGGTTTTATACTGAAAAGTAAGAGGAAATCTCCTGTCCTATTCCAAGTCAGACATCCCTAGTAGAATGGTTAGTTTCTGAAAGGAAGGAAATATCACCAATGTCAAGATGTTTTAGAGCTTTAAATGGAGGTCCTGCCATTTATATCGGTCCCAGCAGAGTTTCAACATTGGAAACGACGTTCTTAGTGAGCTTAAGTGTTGACACAAAACTGTCTGCAGGTTCTTGGCATGGGTTCCCACTGACTTAAACAGAGAGTTAGGCATTTTCTAATGAAATTCCATTGTCCAAAGTAAGAATTTTCTGAGTTTAAAAAATAAAAAATCACTAAGAGCAAGTGCAGAACAGCACTTTTGTCACAAAACTTTAGTCGCCTTGGAGCAAGATAAAGACCTTCGCAGAAAGTAAGAATAGTTCCTTGTCTCTCTCCCTGCAAATGTAAAATACTCATCTGCCAAACAAAGAGTTGCTGAGCAGGTGGGGGGAGAAACTTTCCCTTTTTTCTCATGCAGGAACAAATTGCATGGGAGAATTTTCAGCTTAGTTATAAACAAGCTCTCTGCATGGAGGGAGGGGATCCACAAACATACATATAGACTAATTTGAAACTGCAAGTGTCACAAAAGAGAAAAAATGTGTGTTTTAAACAATGGTAAGGTAATCTGAGATTATAGTGAGAATAGAAATTTAGTAAAATCTTTGTGTTAGCTAGTACCTTAGTTTGTGTTAGCTAGTACTGTCTTTGCCTCTGCTCAGAAGAGAGGGTGTTTCAAAGTGATGTTTGTTCAAAGTTGTTACTTAGTTCAGAATTAATGACAGAAATTTTAAAGAATCAGACTGTTGGAGATAATTGCTGGCATCTTACCCATGTCAAAGAAATCTATATTTTGATCATTTTACTTTAATTATTTATATCCTTTTTTATGCTGCAGGAAGAGTCTTATACAAAATTGTTAATTTTTATTTATTTGTAATAAGAGCATGAAGCCTTTAGAACCTTCGTGGATGCACTGGCATGCTGATATCCCATTAAAACACCAGTGTTGGAGAGGAAAGTAAATGTTTTCTGCTTTCTGATGCACTTAGCTGTTCCATCATTTCTCAGGTGATGCTGTCAAAAACAAACCTGCCAAATAGTGTAGGGAGATCAGGGACTCTCTTCAATAGCTCTTAAAAAAAACCTATGCCTATTATCTCTATTATATAGAAACATATATGATAAGGATCAATATGCATAGTCCAAAAGGGAGAGAAATAGGAACGTGACAGAGTACTCAAAAGAGCTTGGTGGATATAACAATATAGAAAGACTTAAATAAACTAGGTACTCTAGCCTTTAGAGCAGTTCAAAAAACCCCTTTTTTAAGATAAGTAAAAATCTGTGCTAAAACTCTGGAAGACATATCACAGTCAGATTGTGAGCATAGCATAAAAGAATGGAAAGTGTAAGACATTCAAGAAGGACATTAGTAACTTGGAGCAGAATATATTAGTGGTCAAGAGTAAAGAGGAGGAGCGTTAAGTTTACATTTCAAAGGTAAGTATAGAGGTTGATAAACTTCCACAGGAAATTCATTGTTATGTGGTCAAAGACAATTTTAACAGCAGAAAGGAACAGGAAAGGTATAAAACTGTGTCCAACCATTTGATACTGGAGATGCTCGTGCTTAGATCAAAGTTTCGGCACTGGCAAAAAGAAATCTAAACAGCAGAAGAAATTAGAATTTACCAGTTTCTGCAAATATTATTAATGTTCTGTATTTATTGCTTGCCAGCTAAATGCAAAAAGAGATGCAATGGTGTCTTTTAAAAGATGAGCTCCCCATATATATGAGTTTTATTGTAAAGATTAACATATAAATAATTAGCTTGTTTTGAAAATTTTAGGGAAAGCAGGGTGTTTTGAAATGCTTTTACACTGGCTGCTGAGAAACACAATGCAGTTATGATCCTTAGCACTCAAGTAGTTCTCCCCTTTCTTGCTATGACATTGAACTAACATGCACCAAGTTCTGTTTGTAAGGAAAGTTTGTGCACCATGTGTTAAAAAAGAAGTTCGCGGTGCTTAACTTGTCTCAAAATCATTTTAAGCATAAACCATTAGAAAACTGTTAGTTTGAAATTGTTTATGTGATCTCGCAAGGCTTTTAAAACATGATAACCATCACACTTTACACCTCTCTGAAAGGTTAGTTTAATCGTAGATCACATAAAATTGGTTTCCACAAATGCATAATGGTTCATGTGTCACACTTGAACTAAATGGTTTTTTAAATGGAGCTGAAATTATTTTGATGTGTACACATTCCCAGATTTTTTTTTCCGACAACCTTTCTTAAACTGGCCCCCATCAGGAATCATTCCCTTAAAGTCTCATTAATAATTCAGATGTTCTGATTACTTTAAAAGATCTATGGAATTGAGGCTTCTTTTTTTTTTTTTTTTTTTTAACTGCTTGACAAAAAGATAAATGAATGTAGAAAGAAGCAGTAGGAGTCTGGCAAGCTGTAGATCATCTCTGAACAGATTGTAACTTTATCATTCTGTCAGGAAGAATAATTTAAAGCACTTAATCAGTTAGCTTCAGTGTGCAGGATGTAACATTATGAATTCCTATCGTCCAATCTGTTCAAATCAAAGGGAACTTAATTATAGTAGGTAAGAGAGAGAGGGAGATGGGAGATTGAACATCGTTCAGACTCAGGCAACTTTAAGGGGGTAGGGAATTATTCAACCTGATCGCAAATGAGTAGGATTTTTTAAACAGAAGTAAAAACCATTTTAAAAATGTCAAGAAAAACAGTAGAGTATTCCTGTTTGTCTTCAGTAATAAGCCACTAATGAGTAATATAATTCCTTTTTCTTCAATTTGTTTTTTAAAAAAGTGTAAGAACAGGTAACAAATAGATTGGGGGAAAAAAAAAGCTGGATTAAATGCTCATGAGTTTGGGGTTTGTTGTTGTGGGATGGGGGTGCTGCATGTATATTCTTGAAATCCATATCAAGTGTAAGTGTTTAAATGGGATATTCACAAAAGTGACTGAGAAGTCCAGTAATTCTGGAAATTAAGCTACCTCTTGAGAGGTTCTAACTCCAAAGCTGGTTGCTTATTTTTGTTCAGTTATGCCCAGGTATTTGTCCTTTATTCTTCCCAGTCTTTCAGTTTCTTTTCTCTCTTTTACCTCCTAAGCTTTTGTGCTTGATCCTTTAGTTTCCTAGGTGGATTTTGCTTTGCTTATTTTTAATCTTTTATTTATTAAAAAATTAGTATTTCTTCCACTCTTGCCCTGATTCCAGATACTGCAGCATTTCAGTGGTTTGCACAAGTAGCAATTTGTATTATGTAAGCGCGACACTAAAGCTTCTCCAGCATTTTGGGGTTCCCCATTGGAATGAGAAGTAGTGCATACATGTAAGAGCAGCAGCTCTGATGTGGTACACTTTAAATCTTGCATATAATAATGAAAATGCCCAAAAACATAAGTGTCCACTGCTCTGCCCTCCCACCTCTGGAATATGGGGAAGGAGGACAAGACTGGAGACCCCTGTTCACAAATGCTTGTCAAAGCACAAGCTGCTGGATGGCCATAAGCCACTCTTTAGATCAGGAGTTTCAAAGTCTTTGAATACAGCTATCTTATAAAGTTGCACTCCTGTAACCGAGAAATTAACAGAAGGAGTTGTTTTCTAAAGGGTTTAATAAAATTATTTTTATTTTTTCCCTTTGTGAATTTTAAAGAGATTTTGTCCATACCCTCATATGAACAGTGCAATATGATGCTTACAATGACAAACAGCTAGGGAATGGCTGCAATGCTGCAGCCTCTCAGCATCCTCACTCCCTCCCATATTGCTCCCATCCCACCTTAAAGCGTACCATAAAATTCCTCCTGTGTTCGTGGAGGCAGACACTGCCCAAAGACAAAAAAGAAAAGCTTCCTCTAATCTTCAAGTCCTGTTTCCTTTGCCTTGCTGTCCACCTATGACAACCAATCCATGCATGATTAGCTGGAGCCCCTACTAGAATCACCTGCTGCACCTGGTGTATTCCATACACCTTCTTAAACTGTGGAGTTCAGCAGTGCCCAAGCACCTATGTTTCGAAGTAGCGATATAAATCCCACCCTGTGTAGGAAGGCTGCCATCTGGCAGCATGAATACAAGTCTTTTTTATTCTAGCACCAACTGCAGAAAGCTCTTTTTATTCTCCTGCATGATTTCTGAGACAGTAATAGTGACCATCCAGAGGTTGAAATGGTTCAGAGAAGTGTCTGTCTCTTTAGGTGCTTCTCTGTGTATAGACTCACATGCTCTTTTCTGCATTACCCTTATCCCAGCTGCTCTCCCTGGCTTCTCAGTATCATTTTTTCAATAAATGAGTCAGAGGGTTTTCACCTAAGCATGGGATAAAAAAAGATCCAACAAGCAAAATAGCATATTGGCAGTTTTCTTTAGTTTCTATTGTCAAATCTGCAAACGTCATCTTCCTTTCATGAACAGTATTTTCAGAGGTATTAATCTAATGCTGTACTGCTAATAATTAGTCAATCACCTTCTGCTGATCTCTTCTCTATAAACTTTACTGACTGCTCCCCCTATTTTTTTTTTAATGTTTATGTGTATATGTAGTTCACTAATTAAAACTTTCATTTTCCCTCCTTATTCTGTCTCTACCTGTTTCGCTCCTTAGCAGAAAAGAAATGGTTTACAGATGAGCCGGATAATGCCTATCCCAGAAACATTCAAATCAAGCCCATGAGCACTCACATGGCCAATCAGATCAATCAATATAAATCAACAAGCAGCTTGATACCACCAATCCGAGAAGTTGAAGATGAATGTTGACTCCTTCGAGGCCAGAACTATTTTTTTAAAGCCTGACAAACTTCATGAATGGTGATGTGACATTTATTCCTCTTACATGCTGAACCACTGATGGAGAAGTTAAGAAGGGCAAGCTTAATGGGAAAATGAAGTAGACAGATCTTTGTTTGTCTGCCTTTAATATTGCTTCCACATATTTTGGAAACTATTTCATTTATAAATGAACATAATCAAAACTAGTCATGTATAGCCTCTAGCATTTTAAATTATTTTTATTTATTAGAAAAAAATATATTTTTTTCTTTTTTTTCATTGTCAAGTATTTTCCCTTAAAAAAACCTGCATGTGTGGCCAGACTCCTAAGAATTAAAACAAACGAACAAACAAAAAAAGAAACAAGAAACCCTCGGTCTTTGGCTTAAAGGAGAATGATGGTCACAGTTACAAGGATGTGTAATAAGGGAGACAAATGATATATTTACAAAAAGGGAAAAAAAAAAAGGTCCAACTTGTATTTTAGTAAATCAAAAAAAAAAAAAAAAAAAAAAAAAAAAAAAAAAAAAAAAAAAAAAAAAAAAAAAAAAAAAAAAAAAAAAAAAAAAAAAAAAAAAAAAATAAAATTTAAAAAAAAAAAAAAAAAAAAAAAAAAAAAAAAAAAAGAAAGAAAACACCCTACAACAACTCACCAAAATGTTTCTTTACTGGAAGATGTGTATTTTGTTCAGCATCAACACCAGCTCTTAATAAACTGAACTTATTTATTTTCAAAGTTGAAAGTCATATTTTTGTACATGTAACATTCTTCTGAAATATTCTTTGTTTTATTAACATACATAGATCATCTTAATTGCCAGTTATGTGAGGGTCCAAGAACCTCCCCCCCCACACACTGCGCCCTGCCCTGTCTCGCACACACACACACACACACACACACAGAAACCCAGCATCCTCAGTAACTTTCTGTAACACTAGCATAGGGAATGCCACTGCCCTAAACCAAGGGCCATGTAGATAAGGTGCACTTGCTATAAATGGCAAATCTGGCAATTTCACTTCACTTCCCATTAGCCATCAGCAGTTGCTAATTTCAGGAAAGCAGGTTTGGCAATTCTTCTTTTGCCATGTATTACTGTGCTTTCATCCAGACTGCATAAAACGCAGCATGGAAGCGTAAGTTATAAATTGTCTCGTCTACCATATTTTGTTACTTCTTTACTTCAAAAGTGCTGATGGCCTTTCATTGGTCTGATTTGGTTCAAATTCTTCCCGATACATATAGAGATTTAGCTCCAGCCCTTTGCACTTTGGTTAACGCATACTTTAGTAAAGGACACACTGAATCTCCTTTTGGGGAATTGAGATCAGGATAAGAACTGGTTTAGCCTCAGCTCTATGATCTTGCAACATGCTGCCCTCAGTTCATTCTTGCACCAAGTAACATCCTATTTTAGCAGCTGATTTTTTTGGTTTTGCTTCCGCCCCCCCGCCCCCATAATTTATTTTCACTTTGCTGGGACACCACACATAAAAGTACAGTAATAACCAAATCAAAATAATAAAAGTAATGAATGTATTTATTTATTATGATAACATGCAAAAGGCCTTTGATGGGTGCCTTTTGTGTCACCAGTTTCACAGAGTTGCCAACAAGCTTTATAGCCATCAGACAAAAATGTGATGTTTCATATCTGTGCGGCAGTACCTATCCACCCAAGCATTTATGTTCTAAATGATTTAGTAACTCTCTCTATCCCAAAGAAGCAACATCTGAAACAATTGTATGAAGAAAAACAAAAAGAAAAGGCTGTGCTAATAAGGAAACAAAAAACAAAAACCCGAAACAGAGTCATCAGGAAAGGCAGATTTTCATTGTGCAAGTTAACTTTAGGCTTTGTAATTTTGCAGAATTGTTAAACACCACAATAAAACATACTGAGGTATTTTTATCAGTAGAGAAATATCAGCGAATAAAAAAATACAAAGCAGATGATGAATTTATTGTGAAAACAATGATGTCCACTATGTAATCCAACATTTAAGCCAATCTATTTCAGCTTTAATGTTTGTCCACTGGCTGCAGTACAAGTATAACCATACTAACACCTAATAGGCTTTATTCTGGAGTGACTTCTTGGACTGTGACTATTTTGTTGTTACATTTTGTAGAATAGCTATTTAAAGACAATTATAAGAATTATTAATACAGTATCTGTAAAATTGGATTGTTTAAAATATTTCAATCTCCTACAAAGTAAAAAAACAGTTCAAGCAGTTTTTCATAATTTAGACCATGTTTAACACATTTCACAGTCCCCAAAAGAGAAGATAATTCCAGTGAGATCTTCCGATCTATGCTGCATCAGCTAGTGACACATTTAATTTATATCCAGTTTCTGCATTGGGTCATGTTAAGCCTTTTCTTTGAAGTCAGTGCTCCTTTTTCATTTATGAACTGCATATTATAACCAGAATGGAAAAGCTGGTCCTGAGTACAGAAGAATTTAGAAATTTATGCTCAACCTCACCAAGTACATATGAATTTTTTTTTCTTTTTTTCAAGACTGGTGTTTACTGTAGAGGCATAGAACATTATATCTTACATTTTATCATACACAATGCCATTTCTGAGTGTCTTTCCATCAGAATTGAGCATTCTCTGGATAAAACAGACCAGTGAAACAAATACAACACTCCTACATAGCTAAGGGGTGAGTGTGGGTGTGTGTGCGGGTGTATGTGTGGGTGTCTGTCCACTTTAACTGTCACACCCAAAAATACCACGCTACCAACTGTTTATAAACAAAGGGCAAGATATGATATTCACACACACTCTCCTGGCACAGATAGTTTCATATGTAATGATAGATAGAACAACACCTGTAGAGAGCAAACAAGACAGAGAATAACAGGTAGAGTTGTGACACTACATTTCCCATTTACAGAAAAGTTAAAAAAATAGTCTTTTCTTACTCCTATTTCTCATGATCAAATTTTCATGACTGAGTTCTGTCAATTAGATGGAGGAAAATGTAGAAAACCTGTTGTGGATCGTTAATATTCAGCAATTAAAAACAATAGAGCCAGCACCAATATGTGGATCTATGAAGTTACATTAAAGCTGGGAAAAGGCTGGGAAAGGGGCCTAAGTGAAAGCTGACAGACCACATGATGGCTGATATAGAAATAAGTTCTTGATCTTTATTAATAATTGTTTCTGAAAAGGCAAAAAGAAAAGGGTGGGGCGGGGGGGGAGGAATTTCAGCTTTTTCAGTAAATTGCATGCACTATTGATACAGGTTATTCAGTTTGGGTTTTTTTTGGTAACTCATGTATTGGACAGTGTGTCTCTGTGTGCGTTTGCAGATACGCATGTCCACACATACACATATATGTGTACATATACACCCAGACATATACATGGAGATATACATGTATTTGATTGACTCATCATATGAAGGTGGTCATCATTTTTATTGTCCATGCATTGGGGTGAAGAAAGACATACACAAAAAAAAAGAAAGTATGTGACTTACAGGGTAGCACATGGAAGAATTGTATCTGCTGTTTCCTCCTGGTTTGACCAAAAAGCAGCCAGTCCTGTTAGTTTTATGAGGGACGCACTGACAGTGCACTGCAGAACCCCCCCCCACACACACACCTGCAGCAGGCATGTGCTCCTCACACCCATGCACTTGCATGCTCCCACATTACCAGAAAGTCTGCTGTCTCTGTTTCATAGCTATTATTTTAATTTGTCCCCATGAAGCACTAAGATGAAAGGATAAAATTGTCCTCTATTAGATTTGGTGGCAAGTGCCAAGCACAGCAAAAGTTAAGGTATAAGGAAGAAATTCATAGTCTAAGTACAATTTTTAAGGTCTTGATGTGGTTGTCTTACTGCTGTAAGAAATGTAAACATTTCCTTGTAGTTTTTGAAAATGTCTTAAAACTGTCACTGCCATCTTTAGCAGCTTGTCTTTCAAACCAGCATCAATGGCCAAATAGTAAGAAATACATGTGACAGAAGGTACAGACCCCTTGATCTGGGCCAGGCTTGGTCACTTGGATACGAAAAGACTTATTTGGCCTCAGCAAATGTGGAAAAGGGCAAACAAATGTAGTTTGCATGCACTGTACAAGTGACACTACAAATTATTTTGGTTGTTGGGTAGTGATGGGTATTATTGTAGGATATTTTTGGCCTGTTTAAGGAAGATTTTTCATCTCTTGATCTCTTCATATAGTAGGAGAAGGAGAAAGTGAAATAGTGTGTTCTCATTCAGGGAGGACTGGTTTTGTTGGGGTGTGGGTGGGAGTGTGTGTGTTTGTGTGTAAACTGCATCTAACATCTAATGCAATAATTGGGTGCATAAACTAATGCATGACCAAAAAAAAAGCAATAATTTACAAATGGGTAAGTATTAATGTTTTCACTGCATGATCACTCAGGAGCCAAGTTATAAACATGTTAGCGACTGCCCTAGTCTACCTGACTCACAGGGCTCAAACCCAAATACTGAGCAGGTGCTTAAATTATTTTATCAAGAAGTGAATTCCTAAGGGCTCCGGGATCCCAATGTATTTGAAATCAACACAAATTGAGGTCAGGAGTGTGTGTATGTGTGTTATTTTGTTTTTACAGCTGTTATCATTGTGAATTTCTCCAGCACCAAAAGAAGTATGTGTCTCACCTTTTATTTCTAGGTTTAAATGTGCTTAAACAAAATAACCAAGTGTGTGAAAGGTGATGAACAACACAAAGTGAAAACAGAAATCCGTTCCCTGTGTTACAGTGGTTTAGTCTGGGAATATCTGTCAAAATCAATGGCAAATGCATAAAAAAAATCAGGGGAAAGGAGAGTTCTTTATATTCTTTCTGTTGTTTTCCGTTCTGTGCCCTCTGAACCACCACGATCCCCAACATATGAAAAAGCACCTTTTTAATTTTTTTTTTT